>NW_027460562.1:0-57303 GCF_050947875.1 Dermacentor variabilis | reverse complement strand
TTCACGTCGTTTGGTAGAAATCCACACGCGCGTTCTGCCAAAAGCACCATTTGCATGCATATCGTGTGGTTTTGCAGAAAACTGCGTCCGCGTCTACCAAAAGATGCATGCGCATGCTTAAAACGCGCTTTGGCACAAATCCATGTGCGGATGTTAAAAAGAGCAGCGTCGGCATGCTTTTCACGTCGTTTGGTAGAAATCCACGCGCGCGTTCTGCCAAAAGCACCATTTGCATGCATATCGTGTGGTTTTGCAGAAAACTGCGTCCGCGTCTACCAAAAGATGCATGCGCATGCTTAAAACGCGTTTTGGCACAAATCCATGTGCGGGTGCTAAAAAGAGCAGCATCGGCATGCTTTTCACGTCGTTTGGTAGAAATCCACGCGCGCGTTCTGCCAAAAGCACCATTTGCATGCCTATCGTGTGGTTTTGCAGAAAACTGCGTCCGCGTCTACCAAAAGATGCATGCGCATGCTTAAAACGCGTTTTAGCACAAATCCATGTGCGGATGTTAAAAAGAGCAGCATCGGCATGCTTTTCACGTCGTTTGGTAGAAATCCACGCGCGCGTTCTGCCAAAAGCACCATTTGCATGCCTATCGTGTGGTTTTGCAGAAAACTGCGTCCGCGTCTACCAAAAGATGCATGCGCATGCTTAAAACGCGCTTTGGCACAAATCCATGTGCGGATGTTAAAAAGAGCAGCATCGGCATGCTTTTCACGTCGTTTGGTAGAAATCCACGCGCGCGTTCTGCCAAAAGCACCATTTGCATGCATATCGTGTGGTTTTGCAGAAAACTGCGTCCGCGTCTACCAAAAGATGCATGCGCATGCTTAAAACGCGCTTTGGCACAAATCCATGTGCGGATGTTAAAAAGAGCAGCATCGGCATGCTTTTCACGTCGTTTGGTAGAAATCCACACGCGCGTTCTGCCAAAAGCACCATTTGCATGCATATCGTGTGGTTTTGCAGAAAACTGCGTCCGCGTCTACCAAAAGATGCATGTGCATGCTAAAAACGCGTTTTGGCACAAATCCATGTGCGGGTGCTAAAAAGAGCAGCATCGGCATGCTTTTCACGTCGTTTGGTAGAAATCCACGCGCGCGTTCTGCCAAAAGCACAATTTGCATGCCTATCGTGTGGTTTTGCAGAAAACTGCGTCCGCGTCTGCCAAAAGATGCATGCGCATGCTTAAAACGCGTTTTGGCACAAATCCATGTGCGGATGTTAAAAAGAGCAGCATCGGCATGCTTTTCACGTCGTTTGGTAGAAATCCACGCGCGCGTTCTGCCAAAAGCACCATTTGCATGCATATCGTGTGGTTTTGCAGAAAACTGCGTCCGCGTCTACCAAAAGATGCATGCGCATGCTTAAAACGCGTTTTGGCACAAATCCATGTGCGGGTGCTAAAAAGAGCAGCATCGGCATGCTTTTCACGTCGTTTGGTAGAAATCCACACGCGCGTTCTGCCAAAAGCACCATTTGCATGCCTATCGTGTGGTTTTGCAGAAAACTGCGTCCGCGTCTACCAAAAGATGCATGCGCTTGCTTAAAACGCGCTTTGGCACAAATCCATGTGCGGATGTTAAAAAGAGCAGCATCGGCATGCTTTTCACGTCGTTTGGTAGAAATCCACGCGCGCGTTCTGCCAAAAGCACCATTTGCATGCCTATCGTGTGGTTTTGCAGAAAACTGCGTCCGCGTCTACCAAAAGATGCATGCGCATGCTTAAAACGCGTTTTGGCACAAATCCATGTGCGGGTGCTAAAAAGAGCAGCATCGGCATGCTTTTCACGTCGTTTGGTAGAAATCCACGCGCGCGTTCTGCCAAAAGCACCATTTGCATGCCTATCGTGTGGTTTTGCCGAAAACTGCGTCCGCGTCTACCAAAAGATGCATACGCATGCTTAAAACGCGTTTTGGCACAAATCCATGTGCGGATGTTAAAAAGAGCAGCATCGGCATGCTTTTCACGTCGTTTGGTAGAAATCCACGCGCGCGTTCTGCCAAAAGGACCATTTGCATGCATATCGTGTGGTTTTGCAGAAAACTGCGTCCGCGTCTACCAAAAGATGCATGCGCATGCTTAAAACGCGTTTTGGCACAAATCCATGTGCGGGTGCTAAAAAGAGCAGCATCGGCATGCTTTTCACGTCGTTTGGTAGAAATCCACACGCGCGTTCTGCCAAAAGCACCATTTGCATGCCTATCGTGTGGTTTTGCAGAAAACTGCGTCCGCGTCTACCAAAAGATGCATGCGCATGCTTAAAACGCGCTTTGGCACAAATCCATGTGCGGATGTTAAAAAGAGCAGCATCGGCATGCTTTTCACGTCGTTTGGTAGAAATCCACGCGCGCGTTCTGCCAAAAGCACCATTTGCATGCATATCGTGTGGTTTTGCAGAAAACTGCGTCCGCGTCTACCAAAAGATGCATGCGCATGCTTAAAACGCGTTTTGGCACAAATCCATGTGCGGGTGCTAAAAAGAGCAGCATCGGCATGCTTTTCACGTCGTTTGGTAGAAATCCACACGCGCGTTCTGCCAAAAGCACCATTTGCATGCATATCGTGTGGTTTTGCAGAAAACTGCGTCCGCGTCTACCAAAAGATGCATGCGCATGCTTAAAACGCGCTTTGGCACAAATCCATGTGCGGATGTTAAAAAGAGCAGCGTCGGCATGCTTTTCACGTCGTTTGGTAGAAATCCACGCGCGCATTCTGCCAAAAGCACCATTTGCATGCATATCGTGTGGTTTTGCAGAAAACTGCGTCCGCGTCTACCAAAAGATGCATGCGCATGCTTAAAACGCGTTTTGGCACAAATCCATGTGCGGGTGCTAAAAAGAGCAGCATCGGCATGCTTTTCACGTCGTTTGGTAGAAATCCACACGCGCGTTCTGCCAAAAGCACCATTTGCATGCATATCGTGTGGTTTTGCAGAAAACTGCGTCCGCGTCTACCAAAAGATGCATGTGCATGCTAAAAACGCGTTTTGGCACAAATCCATGTGCGGGTGCTAAAAAGAGCAGCATCGGCATGCTTTTCACGTCGTTTGGTAGAAATCCACGCGCGCGTTCTGCCAAAAGCAGCATTTGCATGCCTATCGTGTGGTTTTGCAGAAAACTGCGTCCGCGTCTACCAAAAGATGCATGCGCATGCTTAAAACGCGCTTTGGCACAAATCCATGTGCGGATGTTAAAAAGAGCAGCATCGGCATGCTTTTCACGTCGTTTGGTAGAAATCCACGCGCGCGTTCTGCCAAAAGCACCATTTGCATGCATATCGTGTGGTTTTGCAGAAAACTGCGTCCGCGTCTACCAAAAGATGCATGCGCATGCTTAAAACGCGTTTTGGCACAAATCCATGTGCGGGTGCTAAAAAGAGCAGCATCGGCATGCTTTTCACGTCGTTTGGTAGAAATCCACACGCGCGTTCTGCCAAAAGCACCATTTGCATGCATATCGTGTGGTTTTGCAGAAAACTGCGTCCGCGTCTACCAAAAGATGCATGCGCATGCTTAAAACGCGCTTTGGCACAAATCCATGTGCGGATGTTAAAAAGAGCAGCGTCGGCATGCTTTTCACGTCGTTTGGTAGAAATCCACGCGCGCGTTCTGCCAAAAGCACCATTTGCATGCATATCGTGTGGTTTTGCTGAAAACTGCGTCCGCGTCTACCAAAATATGCATGCGCATGCTTAAAACGCGTTTTGGCACAAATCCATGTGCGGGTGCTAAAAAGAGCAGCATCGGCATGCTTTTCACGTCGTTTGGTAGAAATCCACACGCGCGTTCTGCCAAAAGCACCATTTGCATGCATATCGTGTGGTTTTGCAGAAAACTGCGTCCGCGTCTACCAAAAGATGCATGCGCATGCTAAAAACGCGTTTTGGCACAAATCCATGTGCGGGTTCTAAAAAGAGCAGCATCGGCATGCTTTTCACGTCGTTTGGTAGAAATCCACGCGCGCGTTCTGCCAAAAGCACCATTTGCATGCCTATCGTGTGGTTTTGCAGAAAACTGCGTCCGCGTCTACCAAAAGATGCATGCGCATGCTTAAAACGCGTTTTGGCACAAATCCATGTGCGGATGTTAAAAAGAGCAGCATCGGCATGCTTTTCACGTCGTTTGGTAGAAATCCACCCGCGCGTTCTGCCAAAAGCACCATTTGCATGCCTATCGTGTGGTTTTGCAGAAAACTGCGTCCGCGTCTACCAAAAGATGCATGCGCATGCTTAAAACGCGTTTTGGCACAAATCCATGTGCGGATGTTAAAAAGAGCAGCATCGGCATGCTTTTCACGTCGTTTGGTAGAAATCCACGCGCGCGTTCTGCCAAAAGCACCATTTGCATGCATATCGTGTGGTTTTGCAGAAAACTGCGTCCGCGTCTACCAAAAGATGCATGCGCATGCTTAAAACGCGTTTTGGCACAAATCCATGTGCGGGTGCTAAAAAGAGCAGCATCGGCATGCTTTTCACGTCGTTTGGTAGAAATCCACACGCGCGTTCTGCCAAAAGCACCATTTGCATGCATATCGTGTGGTTTTGCAGAAAACTGCGTCCGCGTCTACCAAAAGATGCATGTGCATGCTAAAAACGCGTTTTGGCACAAATCCATGTGCGGGTGCTAAAAAGAGCAGCATCGGCATGCTTTTCGCGTCGTTTGGTAGAAATCCACACGCGCGTTCTGCCAAAAGCACCATTTGCATGCCTATCGTGTGGTTTTGCAGAAAACTGCGTCCGCGTCTACCAAAAGATGCATGCGCATGCTTAAAACGCGCTTTGGCACAAATCCATGTGCGGATGTTAAAAAGAGCAGCATCGGCATGCTTTTCGCGTCGTTTGGTAGAAATCCACACGCGCGTTCTGCCAAAAGCACCATTTGCATGCATATCGTGTGGTTTTGCAGAAAACTGCGTCCGCGTCTACCAAAAGATGCATGTGCATGCTAAAAACGCGTTTTGGCACAAATCCATGTGCGGATGTTAAAAAGAGCAGCATCGGCATGCTTTTCACGTCGTTTGGTAGAAATCCACGCGCGCGTTCTGCCAAAAGCACCATTTGCATGCATATCGTGTGGTTTTGCAGAAAACTGCGTCCGCGTCTACCAAAAGATGCATGCGCATGCTAAAAACGCGTTTTGGCACAAATCCATGTGCGGGTGCTAAAAAGAGCAGCATCGGCATGCTTTTCACGTCGTTTGGTAGAAATCCACGCGCGCGTTCTGCTAAAAGCACCATTTGCATGCCTATCGTGTGGTTTTGCAGAAAACTGCGTCCGCGTCTACCAAAAGATGCATGCGCATGCTTAAAACGCGTTTTGGCACAAATCCATGTGCGGATGTTAAAAAGAGCAGCATCGGCATGCTTTTCACGTCGTTTGGTAGAAATCCACGCGCGCGTTCTGCCAAAAGCACCATTAAATGCATATCGTGTGGTTTTGCAGAAAACTGCGTCCGCGTCTACCAAAAGATGCATGCGCATGCTTAAAACGCGTTTTGGCACAAATCCATGTGCGGGTGCTAAAAAGAGCAGCATCGGCATGCTTTTCACGTCGTTTGGTAGAAATCCACACGCGCGTTCTGCCAAAAGCACCATTTGCATGCCTATCGTGTGGTTTTGCAGAAAACTGCGTCCGCGTCTACCAAAAGATGCATGCGCATGCTTAAAACGCGCTTTGGCACAAATCCATGTGCGGATGTTAAAAAGAGCAGCATCGGCATGCTTTTCACGTCGTTTGGTAGAAATCCACGCGCGCGTTCTGCCAAAAGCACCATTTGCATGCATATCGTGTGGTTTTGCAGAAAACTGCGTCCGCGTCTACCAAAAGATGCATGCGCATGCTTAAAACGCGTTTTGGCACAAATCCATGTGCGGGTGCTAAAAAGAGCAGCATCGGCATGCTTTTCACGTCGTTTGGTAGAAATCCACACGCGCGTTCTGCCAAAAGCACCATTTGCATGCCTATCGTGTGGTTTTGCAGAAAACTGCGTCCGCGTCTACCAAAAGATGCATGCGCATGCTTAAAACGCGCTTTGGCACAAATCCATGTGCGGATGTTAAAAAGAGCAGCATCGGCATGCTTTTCACGTCGTTTGGTAGAAATCCACACGCGCGTTCTGCCAAAAGCACCATTTGCATGCATATCGTGTGGTTTTGCAGAAAACTGCGTCCGCGTCTACCAAAAGATGCATGTGCATGCTAAAAACGCGTTTTGGCACAAATCCATGTGCGGGTGCTAAAAAGAGCAGCATCGGCATGCTTTTCGCGTCGTTTGGTAGAAATCCACACGCGCGTTCTGCCAAAAGCACCATTTGCATGCATATCGTGTGGTTTTGCAGAAAACTGCGTCCGCGTCTACCAAAAGATGCATGTGCATGCTAAAAACGCGTTTTGGCACAAATCCATGTGCGGGTGCTAAAAAGAGCAGCATCGGCATGCTTTTCGCGTCGTTTGGTAGAAATCCACACGCGCGTTCTGCCAAAAGCACCATTTGCATGCCTATCGTGTGGTTTTGCAGAAAACTGCGTCCGCGTCTACCAAAAGATGCATGCGCATGCTTAAAACGCGCTTTGGCACAAATCCATGTGCGGATGTTAAAAAGAGCAGCATCGGCATGCTTTTCACGTCGTTTGGTAGAAATCCACACGCGCGTTCTGCCAAAAGCACCATTTGCATGCATATCGTGTGGTTTTGCAGAAAACTGCGTCCGCGTCTACCAAAAGATGCATGTGCATGCTAAAAACGCGTTTTGGCACAAATCCATGTGCGGATGTTAAAAAGAGCAGCATCGGCATGCTTTTCACGTCGTTTGGTAGAAATCCACGCGCGCGTTCTGCCAAAAGCACCATTTGCATGCATATCGTGTGGTTTTGCAGAAAACTGCGTCCGCGTCTACCAAAAGATGCATGCGCATGCTAAAAACGCGTTTTGGCACAAATCCATGTGCGGGTGCTAAAAAGAGCAGCATCGGCATGCTTTTCACGTCGTTTGGTAGAAATCCACGCGCGCGTTCTGCCAAAAGCACCATTTGCATGCCTATCGTGTGGTTTTGCAGAAAACTGCGTCCGCGTCTACCAAAAGATGCATGCGCATGCTTAAAACGCGTTTTGGCACAAATCCATGTGCGGATGTTAAAAAGAGCAGCATCGGCATGCTTTTCACGTCGTTTGGTAGAAATCCACGCGCGCGTTCTGCCAAAAGCACCATTAAATGCATATCGTGTGGTTTTGCAGAAAACAGCGTCCGCGTCTACCAAAAGATGCATGCGCATGCTTAAAACGCGTTTTGGCACAAATCCATGTGCGGGTGCTAAAAAGAGCAGCATCGGCATGCTTTTCACGTCGTTTGGTAGAAATCCACACGCGCGTTCTGCCAAAAGCACCATTTGCATGCCTATCGTGTGGTTTTGCAGAAAACTGCGTCCGCGTCTACCAAAAGATGCATGCGCATGCTTAAAACGCGCTTTGGCACAAATCCATGTGCGGATGTTAAAAAGAGCAGCATCGGCATGCTTTTCACGTCGTTTGGTAGAAATCCACGCGCGCGTTCTGCCAAAAGCACCATTTGCATGCATATCGTGTGGTTTTGCAGAAAACTGCGTCCGCGTCTACCAAAAGATGCATGCGCATGCTTAAAACGCGTTTTGGCACAAATCCATGTGCGGGTGCTAAAAAGAGCAGCATCGGCATGCTTTTCACGTCGTTTGGTAGAAATCCACGCGCGCGTTCTGCCAAAAGCACCATTTGCATGCATATCGTGTGGTTTTGCAGAAAACTGCGTCCGCGTCTACCAAAAGATGCATGCGCATGCTTAAAACGCGTTTTGGCACAATTCCATGTGCGGGTGCTAAAAAGAGCAGCATCGGCATGCTTTTCACGTCGTTTGGTAGAAATCCACACGCGCGTTCTGCCAAAAGCACCATTTGCATGCATATCGTGTGGTTTTGCAGAAAACTGCGTCCGCGTCTACCAAAAGATGCATGTGCATGCTAAAAACGCGTTTTGGCACAAATCCATGTGCGGATGTTAAAAAGAGCAGCATCGGCATGCTTTTCACGTCGTTTGGTAGAAATCCACGCGCGCGTTCTGCCAAAAGCACCATTTGCATGCATATCGTGTGGTTTTGCAGAAAACTGCGTCCGCGTCTACCAAAAGATGCATGCGCATGCTTAAAACGCGTTTTGGCACAATTCCATGTGCGGGTGCTAAAAAGAGCAGCATCGGCATGCTTTTCACGTCGTTTGGTAGAAATCCACACGCGCGTTCTGCCAAAAGCACCATTTGCATGCCTATCGTGTGGTTTTGCAGAAAACTGCGTCCGCGTCTACCAAAAGATGCATGCGCATGCTTAAAACGCGTTTTGGCACAAATCCATGTGCGGGTGCTAAAAAGAGCAGCATCGGCATGCTTTTCACGTCGTTTGGTAGAAATCCACACGCGCGTTCTGCCAAAAGCACCATTTGCATGCCTATCGTGTGGTTTTGCAGAAAACTGCGTCCGCGTCTACCAAAAGATGCATGCGCATGCTTAAAACGCGCTTTGGCACAAATCCATGTGCGGATGTTAAAAAGAGCAGCATCGGCATGCTTTTCACGTCGTTTGGTAGAAATCCACACGCGCGTTCTGCCAAAAGCACCATTTGCATGCATATCGTGTGGTTTTGCAGAAAACTGCGTCCGCGTCTACCAAAAGATGCATGTGCATGCTAAAAACGCGTTTTGGCACAAATCCATGTGCGGATGTTAAAAAGAGCAGCATCGGCATGCTTTTCACGTCGTTTGGTAGAAATCCACGCGCGCGTTCTGCCAAAAGCACCATTTGCATGCATATCGTGTGGTTTTGCAGAAAACTGCGTCCGCGTCTACCAAAAGATGCATGCGCATGCTTAAAACGCGTTTTGGCAGAAATCCATGTGCGGGTGCTAAAAAGAGCAGCATCGGCATGCTTTTCACGTCGTTTGGTAGAAATCCACACGCGCGTTCTGCCAAAAGCACCATTTGCATGCCTATCGTGTGGTTTTGCAGAAAACTGCGTCCGCGTCTACCAAAAGATGCATGCGCATGCTTAAAACGCGTTTTGGCACAAATCCATGTGCGGGTGCTAAAAAGAGCAGCATCGGCATGCTTTTCACGTCGTTTGGTAGAAATCCACACGCGCGTTCTGCCAAAAGCACCATTTGCATGCCTATCGTGTGGTTTTGCAGAAAACTGCGTCCGCGTCTACCAAAAGATGCATGCGGATGCTTAAAACGCGCTTTGGCACAAATCCATGTGCGGATGTTAAAAAGAGCAGCATCGGCATGCTTTTCACGTCGTTTGGTAGAAATCCACGCGCGCGTTCTGCCAAAAGCACCATTTGCATGCATATCGTGTGGTTTTGCAGAAAACTGCGTCCGCGTCTACCAAAAGATGCATGTGCATGCTAAAAACGCGTTTTGGCACAAATCCATGTGCGGGTGCTAAAAAGAGCAGCATCGGCATGCTTTTCACGTCGTTTGGTAGAAATCCACGCGCGCGTTCTGCCAAAACCACCATTTGCATGCATATCGTGTGGTTTTGCAGAAAACTGCGTCCGCGTCTACCAAAAGATGCATGCGCATGCTTAAAACGCGTTTTGGCACAAATCCATGTGCGGGTGCTAAAAAGAGCAGCATCGGCATGCTTTTCGCGTCGTTTGGTAGAAATCCACGCGAGCGTTCTGCCAAAAGCACCATTTGCATGCCTATCGTGTGGTTTTGCAGAAAACTGCGTCCGCGTCTACCAAAAGATGCATGTGCATGCTAAAAACGCGTTTTCGCACAAATCCATGTGCGGATGTTAAAAAGAGCAGCATCGCCATGCTTTTCACGTCGTTTGGTAGAAATCCACGCGCGCGTTCTGCCAAAAGCACCGTTTGCATGCATATCGTGTGGTTTTGCAGAAAACTGCGTCCGCGTCTACCAAAAGATGCATGCGCATGCTTAAAACGCGTTTTGGCACAAATCCATGTGCGGGTGCTAAAAAGAGCAGCATCGGCATGCTTTTCACGTCGTTTGGTAGAAATCCACACGCGCGTTCTGCCAAAAGCACCATTTGCATGCATATCGTGTGGTTTTGCAGAAAACTGCGTCCGCGTCTACCAAAAGATGCATGTGCATGCTTAAAACGCGTTTTGGCACAAATCCATGTGCGGGTGCTAAAAAGAGCAGCATCGGCATGCTTTTCACGTCGTTTGGTAGAAATCCACACGCGCGTTCTGCCAAAAGCACCATTTGCATGCCTATCGTGTGGTTTTGCAGAAAACTGCGTCCGCGTCTACCAAAAGATGCATGCGCATGCTTAAAACGCGTTTTGGCACAAATCCATGTGCGGGTGCTAAAAAGAGCAGCATCGGCATGCTTTTCACGTCGTTTGGTATAAATCCACGCGCGCGTTCTGCCAAAACCACCATTTGCATGCATATCGTGTGGTTTTGCAGAAAACTGCGTCCGCGTCTACCAAAAGATGCATGCGCATGCTTAAAACGCGTTTTGGCACAAATCCATGTGCGGGTGCTAAAAAGAGCAGCATCGGCATGCTTTTCGCGTCGTTTGGTAGAAATCCACGCGCGCGTTCTGCCAAAAGCACCATTTGCATGTCTATCGTGTGGTTTTGCAGAAAACTGCGTCCGCGTCTACCAAAAGATGCATGCGCATGCTTAAAACGCGCTTTGGCACAAATCCATGTGCGGATGTTAAAAAGAGCAGCATCGGCATGCTTTTCACGTCGTTTGGTAGAAATCCACGCGCGCGTTCTGCCAAAAGCACCATTTGCATGCATATCGTGTGGTTTTGCAGAAAACTGCGTCCGCGTCTACCAAAAGATGCATGCGCATGCTTAAAACGCGTTTTGGCACAAATCCATGTGCGGGTGCTAAAAAGAGCAGCATCGGCATGCTTTTCACGTCGTTTGTTAGAAATCCACACGCGCGTTCTGCCAAAAGCACCATTTGCATGCATATCGTGTGGTTTTGCAGAAAACTGCGTCCGCGTCTACCAAAAGATGCATGTGCATGCTAAAAACGCGTTTTGGCACAAATCCATGTGCGGGTGCTAAAAAGAGCAGCATCGGCATGCTTTTCACGTCGTTTGGTAGAAATCCACGCGCGCGTTCTGCCAAAAGCACCATTTGCATGCCTATCGTGTGGTTTTGCAGAAAACTGCGTCCGCGTCTACCAAAAGATGCATGCGCATGCTTAAAACGCGTTTTGGCACAAATCCATGTGCGGATGTTAAAAAGAGCAGCATCGGCATGCTTTTCACGTCGTTTGGTAGAAATCCACGCGCGCGTTCTGCCAAAAGCACCATTTGCATGCATATCGTGTGGTTTTGCAGAAAACAGCGGCCGCGTCTACCGAAAGATGCATGCGCATGCTTAAAACGCGTTTTGGCACAAATCCGTGTGCGGGTGCTAAAAAGAGCAGCATCGGCATGCTTTTCACGTCGTTTGGTAGAAATCCACACGCGCGTTCTGCCAAAAGCACCATTTGCATGCCTATCGTGTGGTTTTGCAGAAAACTGCGTCCGCGTCTACCAAAAGATGCATGCGCATGCTTAAAACGCGCTTTGGCACAAATCCATGTGCGGATGTTAAAAAGAGCAGCATCGGCATGCTTTTCACGTCGTTTGGTAGAAATCCACGCGCGCGTTCTGCCAAAAGCACCATTTGCATGCATATCGTGTGGTTTTGCAGAAAACTGCGTCCGCGTCTACCAAAAGATGCATGCGCATGCTTAAAACGCGTTTTGGCACAAATCCATGTGCGGGTGCTAAAAAGAGCAGCATCGGCATGCTTTTCACGTCGTTTGGTAGAAATCCACACGCGCGTTCTGCCAAAAGCACCATTTGCATGCCTATCGTGTGGTTTTGCAGAAAACTGCGTCCGCGTCTACCAAAAGATGCATGCGCATGCTTAAAACGCGCTTTGGCACAAATCCATGTGCGGATGTTAAAAAGAGCAGCATCGGCATGCTTTTCACGTCGTTTGGTAGAAATCCACACGCGCGTTCTGCCACAAGCACCATTTGCATGCATATCGTGTGGTTTTGCAGAAAACTGTGTCCGCGTCTACCAAAAGATGCATGTGCATGCTAAAAACGCGTTTTGGCACAAATCCATGTGCGGATGTTAAAAAGAGCAGCATCGGCATGCTTTTCACGTCGTTTGGTAGAAATCCACGCGCGCGTTCTGCCAAAAGCACCATTTGCATGCATATCGTGTGGTTTTGCAGAAAACTGCGTCCGCGTCTACCAAAAGATGCATGCGCATGCTTAAAACGCGTTTTGGCACAAATCCATGTGCGGGTGCTAAACAGAGCAGCATCGGCATGCTTTTCACGTCGTTTGGTAGAAATCCACACGCGCGTTCTGCCAAAAGCACCATTTGCATGCATATCGTGTGGTTTTGCAGAAAACTGCGTCCGCGTCTACCAAAAGATGCATGCGCATGCTTAAAACGCGTTTTGGCACAAATCCATGTGCGGGTGCTAAAAAGAGCAGCATCGGCATGCTTTTCACGTCGTTTGGTAGAAATCCACGCGCGCGTTCTGCCAAAAGCACCATTTGCATGCCTATCGTGTGGTTTTGCAGAAAACTGCGTCCGCGTCTACCAAAAGATGCATGCGCATGCTTAAAACGCGTTTTGGCACAAATCCATGTGCGGATGTTAAAAAGAGCAGCATCGGCATGCTTTTCACGTCGTTTGGTAGAAATCCACGCGCGCGTTCTGCCAAAAGCACCATTTGCATGCATATCGTGTGGTTTTGCAGAAAACTGCGGCCGCGTCTACCGAAAGATGCATGCGCATGCTTAAAACGCGTTTTGGCACAAATCCATGTGCGGGTGCTAAAAAGAGCAGCATCGGCATGCTTTTCACGTCGTTTGGTAGAAATCCACACGCGCGTTCTGCCAAAAGCACCATTTGCATGCCTATCGTGTGGTTTTGCAGAAAACTGCGTCCGCGTCTACCAAAAGATGCATGCGCATGCTTAAAACGCGCTTTGGCACAAATCCATGTGCGGATGTTAAAAAGAGCAGCATCGGCATGCTTTTCACGTCGTTTGGTAGAAATCCACGCGCGCGTTCTGCCAAAAGCACCATTTGCATGCATATCGTGTGGTTTTGCAGAAAACTGCGTCCGCGTCTACCAAAAGATGCATGCGCATGCTTAAAACGCGTTTTGGCACAAATCCATGTGCGGGTGCTAAAAAGAGCAGCATCGGCATGCTTTTCACGTCGTTTGGTAGAAATCCACACGCGCGTTCTGCCAAAAGCACCATTTGCATGCCTATCGTGTGGTTTTGCAGAAAACTGCGTCCGCGTCTACCAAAGATGCATGCGCATGCTTAAAACGCGCTTTGGCACAAATCCATGTGCGGATGTTAAAAAGAGCAGCATCGGCATGCTTTTCACGTCGTTCGGTAGAAATCCACACGCGCGTTCTGCCACAAGCACCATTTGCATGCATATCGTGTGGTTTTGCAGAAAACTGTGTCCGCGTCTACCAAAAGATGCATGTGCATGCTAAAAACGCGTTTTGGCACAAATCCATGTGCGGATGTTAAAAAGAGCAGCATCGGCATGCTTTTCACGTCGTTTGGTAGAAATCCACGCGCGCGTTCTGCCAAAAGCACCATTTGCATGCATATCGTGTGGTTTTGCAGAAAACTGCGTCCGCGTCTACCAAAAGATGCATGCGCATGCTTAAAACGCGTTTTGGCACAAATCCATGTGCGGGTGCTAAACAGAGCAGCATCGGCATGCTTTTCACGTCGTTTGGTAGAAATCCACACGCGCGTTCTGCCAAAAGCACCATTTGCATGCATATCGTGTGGTGTTGCAGAAAACTGCGTCCGCGTCTACCAAAAGATGCATGCGCATGCTTAAAACGCGTTTTGGCGCAAATCCATGTGCGGGTGCTAAAAAGAGCAGCATCGGCATGCTTTTCACGTCGTTTGGTAGAAATCCACACGCGCGTTCTGCCAAAAGCACCATTTGCATGCATATCGTGTGGTTTTGCAGAAAACTGCGTCCGCGTCTACCAAAAGATGCATGCGCATGCTTAAAACGCGCTTTGGCACAAATCCATGTGCGGATGTTAAAAAGAGCAGCGTCGGCATGCTTTTCACGTCGTTTGGTAGAAATCCACGCGCGCGTTCTGCCAAAAGCACCATTTGCATGCATATCGTGTGGTTTTGCAGAAAACTGCGTCCGCGTCTACCAAAAGATGCATGCGCATGCTTAAAACGCGTTTTGGCACAAATCCATGTGCGGGTGCTAAAAAGAGCAGCATCGGCATGCTTTTCACGTCGTTTGGTAGAAATCCACACGCGCGTTCTGCCAAAAGCACCATTTGCATGCATATCGTGTGGTTTAGCAGAAAACTGCGTCCGCGTCTACCAAAAGATGCATGTGCATGCTAAAAACGCGTTTTGGCACAAATCCATGTGCGGGTGCTAAAAAGAGCAGCATCGGCATGCTTTTCACGTCGTTTGGTAGAAATCCACGCGCGCGTTCTGCCAAAAGCACCATTTGCATGCCTATCGTGTGGTTTTGCAGAAAACTGCGTCCGCGTCTACCAAAAGATGCATGCGCATGCTTAAAACGCGCTTTGGCACAAATCCATGTGCGGATGTTAAAAAGAGCAGCATCGGCATGCTTTTCACGTCGTTTGGTAGAAATCCACGCGCGCGTTCTGCCAAAAGCACCATTTGCATGCATATCGTGTGGTTTTGCAGAAAACTGCGTCCGCGTCTACCAAAAGATGCATGCGCATGCTTAAAACGCGTTTTGGCACAAATCCATGTGCGGGTGCTAAAAAGAGCAGCATCGGCATGCTTTTCACGTCGTTTGGTAGAAATCCACACGCGCGTTCTGCCAAAAGCACCATTTGCATGCATATCGTGTGGTTTTGCAGAAAACTGCGTCCGCGTCTACCAAAAGATGCATGTGCATGCTAAAAACGCGTTTTGGCACAAATCCATCTGCGGGTGCTAAAAAGAGCAGCATCGGCATGCTTTTCACGTCGTTTGGTTGAAATCCACACGCGCGTTCTGCCAAAAGCACCATTTGCATGCCTATCGTGTGGTTTTGCAGAAAACTGCGTCCGCGTCTACCAAAAGATGCATGCGCATGCTTAAAACGCGCTTTGGCACAAATCCATGTGCGGATGTTAAAAAAAGCAGCATCGGCATGCTTTTCACCTCGTTTGGTAGAAATCCACGCGCGCGTTCTGCCAAAAGCACCATTTGCATGCATATCGTGTGGTTTTGCAGAAAACTGCGTCCGCGTCTACCAAAAGATGCATGCGCATGCTTAAAACGCGTTTTGGCACAAATGCATGTGCGGGTGCTAAAAAGAGCAGCATCGGCATGCTTTTCACGTCGTTTGGTAGAAATCCACACGCGCGTTCTGCCAAAAGCACCATTTGCATGCCTATCGTGTGGTTTTGCAGAAAACTGCGTCCGCGTCTACCAAAAGATGCATGCGCATGCTTAAAACGCGTTTTGGCACAAATCGATGTGCGGGTGCTAAAAAGAGCAGCATCGGCATGCTTTTCACGTCGTTTGGTAGAAATCCACACGCGCGTTCTGCCAAAAGCACCATTTGCATGCCTATCGTGTGGTTTTGCAGAAAACTGCGTCCGCGTCTACCAAAAGATGCATGCGCATGCTTAAAACGCGCTTTGGCACAAATCCATGTGCGGATGTTAAAAAGAGCAGCATCGGCATGCTTTTCACGTCGTTTGGTAAAAATCCACACGCGCGTTCTGCCAAAAGCACCATTTTCATGCATATCGTGTGGTTTTGCAGAAAACTGCGTCCGCGTCTACCAAAAGATGCATGTGCATGCTAAAAACGCGGTTTGGCACAAATCTATGTGCGGGTGCTAAAAAGAGCAGCATCGGCATGCTTTTCACGTCGTTTGGTAGAAATCCACGCGCGCGTTCTGCCAAAAGCACCATTTGCATGCCTATCGTGTGGTTTTGCAGAAAACTGCGTCCGCGTCTACCAAAAGATGCATGCGCATGCTTAAAACGCGTTTTGGCACAAATCCATGTGCGGATGTTAAAAAGAGCAGCATCGGCATGCTTTTCACGTCGTTTGGTAGAAATCCACGCGCGCGTTCTGCCAAAAGCACCATTTGCATGCATATCGTGTGGTTTTGCAGAAAACTGCGTCCGCGTCTACCAAAAGATGCATGCGCATGCTTAAAACGCGTTTTGGCACAAATCCATGTGCGGCTGCTAAAAAGAGCAGCATCGGCATGCTTTTCACGTCGTTTGGTAGAAATCCACACGCGCGTTCTGCCAAAAGCACCATTTGCATGCATATCGTGTGGTTTTGCAGAAAACTGCGTCCGCGTCTACCAAAAGATGCATGTGCATGCTAAAAACGCGTTTTGGCACAAATCCATGTGCGGGTGCTAAAAAGAGCAGCATCGGCATGCTTTTCGCGTCGTTTGGTAGAAATCCACACGCGCGTTCTGCCAAAAGCACCATTTGCATGCCTATCGTGTGGTTTTGCAGAAAACTGCGTCCGCGTCTACCAAAAGATGCATGCGCATGCTTAAAACGCGCTTTGGCACAAATCCATGTGCGGATGTTAAAAAGAGCAGCATCGGCATGCTTTTCACGTCGTTTGGTAGAAATCCACGCGCGCGTTCTGCCAAAAGCACCATTTGCATGCATATCGTGTGGTTTTGCAGAAAACTGCGTCCGCGTCTACCAAAAGATGCATGCGCATGCTTAAAACGCGTTTTGGCACAAATCCATGTGCGGGTGCTAAAAAGAGCAGCATCGGCATGCTTTTCACGTCGTTTGGTAGAAATCCACACGCGCGTTCTGCCAAAAGCACCATTTGCATGCCTATCGTGTGGTTTTGCAGAAAACTGCGTCCGCGTCTACCAAAAGATGCATGCGCATGCTTAAAACGCGCTTTGGCACAAATCCATGTGCGGATGTTAAAAAGAGCAGCATCGGCATGCTTTTCACGTCGTTTGGTAGAAATCCACGCGCGCGTTCTGCCAAAAGCACCATTTGCATGCATATCGTGTGGTTTTGCAGAAAACTGCGTCCGCGTCTACCAAAAGATGCATGCGCATGCTTAAAACGCGTTTTGGCACAAATCCATGTGCGGGTGCTAAAAAGAGCAGCATCGGCATGCTTTTCACGTCGTTTGGTAGAAATCCACACGCGCGTTCTGCCAAAAGCACCATTTGCATGCCTATCGTGTGGTTTTGCAGAAAACTGCGTCCGCGTCCACCAAAAGATGCATGCGCATGCTTAAAACGCGCTTTGGCACAAATCCATGTGCGGGTGCTAAAAAGAGCAGCATCGGCATGCTTTTCGCGTCGTTTGGTAGAAATCCACACGCGCGTTCTGCCAAAAGCACCATTTGCATGCCTATCGTGTGGTTTTGCAGAAAACTGCGTCCGCGTCTACCAAAAGATGCATGCGCATGCTTAAAACGCGCTTTGGCACAAATCCATGTGCGGATGTTAAAAAGAGCAGCATCGGCATGCTTTTCACGTCGTTTGGTAGAAATCCACGCGCGCGTTCTGCCAAAAGCACCATTTGCATGCATATCGTGTGGTTTTGCAGAAAACTGCGTCCGCGTCTACCAAAAGATGCATGCGCATGCTTAAAACGCGCTTTGGCACAAATCCATGTGCGGATGTTAAAAAGAGCAGCATCGGCATGCTTTTCACGTCGTTTGGTAGAAATCCACGCGCGCGTTCTGCCAAAAGCACCATTTGCATGCATATCGTGTGGTTTTGCAGAAAACTGCGTCCGCGTCTACCAAAAGATGCATGCGCATGCTTAAAACGCGTTTTGGCACAAATCCATGTGCGGGTGCTAAAAAGAGCAGCATCGGCATGCTTTTCACGTCGTTTGGTAGAAATCCACACGCGCGTTCTGCCAAAAGCACCATTTGCATGCATATCGTGTGGTTTTGCAGAAAACTGCGTCCGCGTCTACCAAAAGATGCATGCGCATGCTTAAAACGCGTTTTGGCACAATTCCATGTGCGGGTGCTAAAAAGAGCAGCATCGGCATGCTTTTCACGTCGTTTGGTAGAAATCCACACGCGCGTTCTGCCAAAAGCACCATTTGCATGCCTATCGTGTGGTTTTGCAGAAAACTGCGTCCGCGTCTACCAAAAGATGCATGCGCATGCTTAAAACGCGCTTTGGCACAAATCCATGTGCGGATGTTAAAAAGAGCAGCATCGGCATGCTTTTCACGTCGTTTGGTAGAAATCCACGCGCGCGTTCTGCCAAAAGCACCGTTTGCATGCATATCGTGTGGTTTTGCAGAAAACTGCGTCCGCGTCTACCAAAAGATGCATGCGCATGCTTAAAACGCGTTTTGGCACAAATCCATGTGCGGGTGCTAAAAAGAGCAGCATCGGCATGCTTTTCACGTCGTTTGGTAGAAATCCACACGCGCGTTCTGCCAAAAGCACCATTTGCATGCATATCGTGTGGTTTTGCAGAAAACTGCGTCCGCGTCTACCAAAAGATGCATGCGCATGCTTAAAACGCGTTTTGGCACAAATCCATGTGCGGGTGCTAAAAAGAGCAGCATCGGCATGCTTTTCACGTCGTTTGGTAGAAATCCACACGCGCGTTCTGCCAAAAGCACCATTTGCATGCCTATCGTGTGGTTTTGCAGAAAACTGCGTCCGCGTCTACCAAAAGATGCATGCGCATGCTTAAAACGCGCTTTGGCACAAATCCATGTGCGGATGTTAAAAAGAGCAGCATCGGCATGCTTTTCACGTCGTTTGGTAGAAATCCACACGCGCGTTCTGCCAAAAGCACCATTTGCATGCATATCGTGTGGTTTTGCAGAAAACTGCGTCCGCGTCTACCAAAAGATGCATGTGCATGCTAAAAACGCGTTTTGGCACAAATCCATGTGCGGATGTTAAAAAGAACAGCATCGGCATGTTTTCACGTCGTTTGGTAGAAATCCACGCGCGCGTTCTGCCAAAAGCACCATTTGCATGCATATCGTGTGGTTTTGCAGAAAACTGCGTCCGCGTCTACCAAAAGATGCATGCGCATGCTTAAAACGCGTTTTGGCACAAATCCATGTGCGGGTGCTAAAAAGAGCAGCATCGGCATGCTTTTCACGTCGTTTGGTAGAAATCCACACGCGCGTTCTGCCAAAAGCACCATTTGCATGCCTATCGTGTGGTTTTGCAGAAAACTGCGTCCGCGTCTACCAAAAGATGCATGCGCATGCTTAAAACGCGTTTTGGCACAAATCCATGTGCGGGTGCTAAAAAGAGCAGCATCGGCATGCTTTTCACGTCGTTTGGTAGAAATCCACACGCGCGTTCTGCCAAAAGCACCATTTGCATGCCTATCGTGTGGTTTTGCAGAAAACTGCGTCCGCGTCTATCAAAAGATGCATGCGGATGCTTAAAACGCGCTTTGGCACAAATCCATGTGCGGATGTTAAAAAGAGCAGCATCGGCATGCTTTTCACGTCGTTTGGTAGAAATCCACGCGCGCGTTCTGCCAAAAGCACCATTTGCATGCATATCGTGTGGTTTTGCAGAAAACTGCGTCCGCGTCTACCAAAAGATGCATGCGCATGCTTAAAACGCGTTTTGGCACAAATCCATGTGCGGGTGCTAAAAAGAGCAGCATCGGCATGCTTTTCACGTCGTTTGGTAGAAATCCACACGCGCGTTCTGCCAAAAGCACCATTTGCATGCCTATCGTGTGGTTTTGCAGAAAACTGCGTCCGCGTCTACCAAAAGATGCATGCGCATGCTTAAAACGCGCTTTGGCACAAATCCATGTGCGGATGTTAAAAAGAGCAGCATCGGCATGCTTTTCACGTCGTTTGGTAGAAATCCACACGCGCGTTCTGCCAAAAGCACCATTTGCATGCATATCGTGTGGTTTTGCAGAAAACTTCGTCCGCGTCTACCAAAAGATGCATGCGCATGCTTAAAACGCGTTTTGGCACAAATCCATGTGCGGGTGCTAAAAAGAGCAGCATCGGCATGCTTTTCACGTCGTTTGGTAGAAATCCACACGCGCGTTCTGCCAAAAGCACCATTTGCATGCCTATCGTGTGGTTTTGCAGAAAACTGCGTCCGCGTCTACCAAATGATGCATGCGCATGCTTAAAACGCGCTTTGGCACAAATCCATGTGCGGATGTTAAAAAGAGCAGCATCGGCATGCTTTTCACGTCGTTTGGTAGAAATCCACGCGCGCGTTCTGCCAAAAGCACCATTTGCATGCATATCGTGTGGTTTTGCAGAAAACTGCGTCCGCGTCTACGAAAAGATGCATGTGCATGCTAAAAACGCGTTTTGGCACAAATCCATGTGCGGGTGCTAAAAAGAGCAGCATCGGCATGCTTTTCACGTCGTTTGGTAGAAATCCACGCGCGCGTTCTGCCAAAAGCACCATTTGCATGCATATCGTGTGGTTTTGCAGAAAACTGCGTCCGCGTCTACCAAAAGATGCATGCGCATGCTTAAAACGCGTTTTGGCACAAATCCATGTGCGGGTGCTAAAAAGAGCAGCATCGGCATGCTTTTCACGTCGTTTGGTAGAAATCCACACGCGCGTTCTGCCAAAAGCACCATTTGCATGCATATCGTGTGGTTTTGCAGAAAACTGCGTCCGCGTCTACCAAAAGATGCATGTGCATGCTAAAAACGCGTTTTGGCACAAATCCATGTGCGGGTGCTAAAAAGAGCAGCATCGGCATGCTTTTCACGTCGTTTGGTAGAAATCCACGCGCGCGTTCTGCCAAAAGCACCATTTGCATGCCTATCGTGTGGTTTTGCAGAAAACTGCGTCCGCGTCTACCAAAAGATGCATGCGCATGCTTAAAACGCGTTTTGGCACAAATCCATGTGCGGATGTTAAAAAGAGCAGCATCGGCATGCTTTTCACGTCGTTTGGTAGAAATCCACGCGCGCGTTCTGCCAAAAGCACCATTTGCATGCATATCGTGTGGTTTTGCAGAAAACTTCGTCCGCGTCTACCAAAAGATGCATGCGCATGCTTAAAACGCGTTTTGGCACAAATCCATGTGCGGGTGCTAAAAAGAGCAGCATCGGCATGCTTTTCACGTCGTTTGGTAGAAATCCACACGCGCGTTCTGCCAAAAGCACCATTTGCATGCCTATCGTGTGGTTTTGCAGAAAACTGCGTCCGCGTCTACCAAAAGATGCATGCGCATGCTTAAAACGCGCTTTGGCACAAATCCATGTGCGGATGTTAAAAAGAGCAGCATCGGCATGCTTTTCACGTCGTTTGGTAGAAATCCACACGCGCGTTCTGCCAAAAGCACCATTTGCATGCATATCGTGTGGTTTTGCAGAAAACTTCGTCCGCGTCTACCAAAAGATGCATGCGCATGCTTAAAACGCGTTTTGGCACAAATCCATGTGCGGGTGCTAAAAAGAGCAGCATCGGCATGCTTTTCACGTCGTTTGGTAGAAATCCACACGCGCGTTCTGCCAAAAGCACCATTTGCATGCCTATCGTGTGGTTTTGCAGAAAACTGCGTCCGCGTCTACCAAATGATGCATGCGCATGCTTAAAACGCGCTTTGGCACAAATCCATGTGCGGATGTTAAAAAGAGCAGCATCGGCATGCTTTTCACGTCGTTTGGTAGAAATCCACGCGCGCGTTCTGCCAAAAGCACCATTTGCATGCATATCGTGTGGTTTTGCAGAAAACTGCGTCCGCGTCTACGAAAAGATGCATGTGCATGCTAAAAACGCGTTTTGGCACAAATCCATGTGCGGGTGCTAAAAAGAGCAGCATCGGCATGCTTTTCACGTCGTTTGGTAGAAATCCACGCGCGCGTTCTGCCAAAAGCACCATTTGCATGCATATGGTGTGGTTTTGCAGAAAACTGCGTCCGCGTCTACCAAAAGATGCATGCGCATGCTTAAAACGCGTTTTGGCACAAATCCATGTGCGGGTGCTAAAAAGAGCAGCATCGGCATGCTTTTCACGTCGTTTGGTAGAAATCCACACGCGCGTTCTGCCAAAAGCACCATTTGCATGCATATCGTGTGGTTTTGCAGAAAACTGCGTCCGCGTCTACCAAAAGATGCATGTGCATGCTAAAAACGCGTTTTGGCACAAATCCATGTGCGGGTGCTAAAAAGAGCAGCATCGGCATGCTTTTCACGTCGTTTGGTAGAAATCCACGCGCGCGTTCTGCCAAAAGCACCATTTGCATGCCTATCGTGTGGTTTTGCAGAAAACTGCGTCCGCGTCTACCAAAAGATGCATGCGCATGCTTAAAACGCGTTTTGGCACAAATCCATGTGCGGATGTTAAAAAGAGCAGCATCGGCATGCTTTTCACGTCGTTTGGTAGAAATCCACGCGCGCGTTCTGCCAAAAGCACCATTTGCATGCATATCGTGTGGTTTTGCAGAAAACTGCGTCCGCGTCTACCGAAAGATGCATGCGCATGCTTAAAACGCGTTTTGGCACAAATCCATGTGCGGGTGCTAAAAAGAGCAGCATCGGCATGCTTTTCACGTCGTTTGGTAGAAATCCACACGCGCGTTCTGCCAAAAGCACCATTTGCATGCCTATCGTGTGGTTTTGCAGAAAACTGCGTCCGCGTCTACCAAAAGATGCATGCGCATGCTTAAAACGCGCTTTGGCACAAATCCATGTGCGGATGTTAAAAAGAGCAGCATCGGCATGCTTTTCACGTCGTTTGGTAGAAATCCACGCGCGCGTTCTGCCAAAAGCACCATTTGCATGCATATCGTGTGGTTTTACAGAAAACTGCGTCCGCGTCTACCAAAAGATGCATGCGCATGCTTAAAACGCGTTTTGGCACAAATACATGTGCGGGTGCTAAAAAGAGCAGCATCGGCATGCTTTTCACGTCGTTTGGTAGAAATCCACACGCGCGTTCTGCCAAAAGCACCATTTGCATGCCTATCGTGTGGTTTTGCAGAAAACTGCGTCCGCGTCTACCAAAAGATGCATGCGCATGCTTAAAACGCGCTTTGGCACAAATCCATGTGCGGATGTTAAAAAGAGCAGCATCGGCATGCTTTTCACGTCGTTTGGTAGAAATCCACACGCGCGTTCTGCCACAAGCACCATTTGCATGCATATCGTGTGGTTTTGCAGAAAACTGCGTCCGCGTCTACCAAAAGATGCATGTGCATGCTAAAAACGCGTTTTGGCACAAATCCATGTGCGGATGTTAAAAAGAGCAGCATCGGCATGCTTTTCACGTCGTTTGGTAGAAATCCACGCGCGCGTTCTGCCAAAAGCACCATTTGCATGCATATCGTGTGGTTTTGCAGAAAACTGCGTCCGCGTCTACGAAAAGATGCATGTGCATGCTAAAAACGCGTTTTGGCACAAATCCATGTGCGGGTGCTAAAAAGAGCAGCATCGGCATGCTTTTCACGTCGTTTGGTAGAAATCCAAGCGCGTTCTGCCAAAACCACCATTTGCATGCATATCGTGTGGTTTTGCAGAAAACTGCGTCCGCGTCTACCAAAAGATGCATGCGCATGCTTAAAACGCGTTTTGGCACAAATCCATGTGCGGGTGCTAAAAAGAGCAGCATCGGCATGCTTTTCACGTCGTTTGGTAGAAATCCACACGCGCGTTCTGCCAAAAGCACCATTTGCATGCCTATCGTGTGGTTTTGCAGAAAACTGCGTCCGCGTCTACCAAAAGATGCATGCGCATGCTTAAAACGCGTTTTGGCACAAATCCATGTGCGGGTGCTAAAAAGAGCAGCATCGGCATGCTTTTCACGTCGTTTGGTAGAAATCCACACGCGCGTTCTGCCAAAAGCACCATTTGCATGCATATCGTGTGGTTTTGCAGAAAACTGCGTCCGCGTCTACCAAAAGATGCATGCGCATGCTTAAAACGCGTTTTGGCACAAATGCATGTGCGGGTGCTAAAAAGAGCAGCATCGGCATGCTTTTCACGTCGTTTGGTAGAAATCCACACGCGCGTTCTGTCAAAAGCACCATTTGCATGCCTATCGTGTGGTTTTGCAGAAAACTGCGTCCGCGTCTACCAAAAGATGCATGCGCATGCTTAAAACGCGCTTTGGCACAAATCCATGTGCGGATGTTAAAAAGAGCAGCATCGGCATGCTTTTCACGTCGTTTGGTAGAAATCCACACGAGCGTTCTGCCAAAAGCACCATTTGCATGCATATCGTGTGGTTTTGCAGAAAACTGCGTCAGCGTCTACCAAAAGATGCATGTGCATGCTAAAAACGCGTTTTGGCACAAATCCATGTGCGGATGTTAAAAAGAGCAGCATCGGCATGCTTTTCACGTCGTTTGGTAGAAATCCACGCGCGCGTTCTGCCAAAAGCACCATTTGCATGCATATCGTGTGGTTTTGCAGAAAACTGCGTCCGCGTCTACCAAAAGATGCATGCGCATGCTTAAAACGCGTTTTGGCACAAATCCATGTGCGGGTGCTAAAAAGAGCAGCATCGGCATGCTTTTCACGTCGTTTGGTAGAAATCCACACGCGCGTTCTGCCAAAAGCACCATTTGCATGCCTATCGTGTGGTTTTGCAGAAAACTGCGTCCGCGTCTACCAAAAGATGCATGCGCATGCTTAAAACGCGCTTTGGCGGAAATCCATGTGCGGATGTTAAAAAGAGCAGCATCGGCATGCTTTTCACGTCGTTTGGTAGAAATCCACACGCGCGTTCTGCCAAAAGCACCATTTGCATGCCTATCGTGTGGTTTTGCAGAAAACTGCGTCCGCGTCTACCAAAAGATGCATGCGCATGCTTAAAACGCGCTTTGGCACAAATCCATGTGCGGATGTTAAAAAGAGCAGCATCGGCATGCTTTTCACGTCGTTTGGTAGAAATCCACGCGCGCGTTCTGCCAAAAGCACCATTTGCATGCATATCGTGTGGTTTTGCAGAAAACTGCGTCCGCGTCTACCAAAAGATGCATGCGCATGCTTAAAACGCGTTTTGGCACAAATCCATGTGCGGGTGCTAAAAAGAGCAGCATCGGCATGCTTTTCACGTCGTTTGGTAGAAATCCACACGCGCGTTCTGCCAAAAGCACCATTTGCATGCCTATCGTGTGGTTTTGCAGAAAACTGCGTCCGCGTCTACCAAAAGATGCATGCGCATGCTTAAAACGCGCTTTGGCACAAATCCATGTGCGGATGTTAAAAAGAGCAGCATCGGCATGCTTTTCACGTCGTTTGGTAGAAATCCACACGAGCGTTCTGCCAAAAGCACCATTTGCATGCATATCGTGTGGTTTTGCAGAAAACTGCGTCCGCGTCTACCAAAAGATGCATGCGCATGCTTAAAACGCGTTTTGGCACAAATCCATGTGCGGGTGCTAAAAAGAGCAGCATCGGCATGCTTTTCACGTCGTTTGGTAGAAATCCACACGCGCGTTCTGCCAAAAGCACCATTTGCATGCCTATCGTGTGGTTTTGCAGAAAACTGCGTCCGCGTCTACCAAAAGATGCATGCGCATGCTTAAAACGCGCTTTTGCACAAATCCATGTGCGGATGTTAAAAAGAGCAGCATCGGCATGCTTTTCACGTCGTTTGGTAGAAATCCACGCGCGCGTTCTGCCAAAAGCACCATTTGCATGCATATCGTGTGGTTTTGCAGAAAACTGCGTCCGCGTCTACCAAAAGATGCATGCGCATGCTTAAAACGCGTTTTGGCACAAATCGATGTGCGGGTGCTAAAAAGAGCAGCATCGGCATGCTTTTCACGTCGTTTGGTAGAAATCCACACGCGCGTTCTGCCAAAAGCACCATTTGCATGCCTATCGTGTGGTTTTGCAGAAAACTGCGTCCGCGTCTACCAAAAGATGCATGCGCATGCTTAAAACGCGCTTTGGCACAAATCCATGTGCGGATGTTAAAAAGAGCAGCATCGGCATGCTTTTCACGTCGTTTGGTAGAAATCCACACGCGCGTTCTGCCAAAAGCACCATTTTCATGCATATCGTGTGGTTTTGCAGAAAACTGCGTCCGCGTCTACCAAAGATGCATGTGCATGCTAAAAACGCGGTTTGGCACAAATCCATGTGCGGGTGCTAAAAAGAGCAGCATCGGCATGCTTTTCACGTCGTTTGGTAGAAATCCACACGCGCGTTCTGCCAAAAGCACCATTTGCATGCCTATCGTGTGGTTTTGCAGAAAACTGCGTCCGCGTCTACCAAAAGATGCATGCGCATGCTTAAAACGCGCTTTGGCACAAATCCATGTGCGGATGTTAAAAAGAGCAGCATCGGCATGCTTTTCACGTCGTTTGGTAGAAATCCACACGCGCGTTCTGCCAAAAGCACCATTTTCATGCATATCGTGTGGTTTTGCAGAAAACTGCGTCCGCGTCTACCAAAAGATGCATGTGCATGCTAAAAACGCGGTTTGGCACAAATCTATGTGCGGGTGCTAAAAAGAGCAGCATCGGCATGCTTTTCACGTCGTTTGGTAGAAATCCACGCGCGCGTTCTGCCAAAAGCACCATTTGCATGCCTATCGTGTGGTTTTGCAGAAAACTGCGTCCGCGTCTACCAAAAGATGCATGCGCATGCTTAAAACGCGTTTTGGCACAAATCCATGTGCGGATGTTAAAAAGAGCAGCATCGGCATGCTTTTCACGTCGTTTGGTAGAAAGCGCGTTCTGCCAAAAGCACCATTTGCATGCATATCGTGTGGTTTTGCAGAAAACTGCGTCCGCGTCTACCAAAAGATGCATGCGCATGCTTAAAACGCGTTTTGGCACAAATCCATGTGCGGGTGCTAAAAAGAGCAGCATCGGCATGCTTTTCACGTCGTTTGGTAGAAATCCACACGCGCGTTCTGCCAAAAGCACCATTTGCATGCCTATCGTGTGGTTTTGCAGAAAACTGCGTCCGCGTCTACCAAAAGATGCATGCGCATGCTTAAAATGCGCTTTGGCACAAATCCATGTGCGGATGTTAAAAAGAGCAGCATCGGCATGCTTTTCACGTCGTTTGGTAGAAATCCACGCGCGCGTTCTGCCAAAAGCACCATTTGCATGCCTATCGTGTGGTTTTGCAGAAAACTGCGTCCGCGTCTACCAAAAGATGCATGCGCATGCTTAAAACGCGTTTTGGCACAAATCCATGTGCGGGTGCTAAAAAGAGCAGCATCGGCATGCTTTTCACGTCGTTTGGTAGAAATCCACGCGCGCGTTCTGCCAAAAGCACCATTTGCATGCCTATCGTGTGGTTTTGCAGAAAACTGCGTCCGCGTCTACCAAAAGATGCATGCGCATGCTTAAAACGCGTTTTGGCACAAATCCATGTGCGGATGTTAAAAAGAGCAGCATCGGCATGCTTTTCACGTCGTTTGGTAGAAATCCACGCGCGCGTTCTGCCAAAAGGACCATTTGCATGCATATCGTGTGGTTTTGCAGAAAACTGCGTCCGCGTCTACCAAAAGATGCATGCGCATGCTTAAAACGCGTTTTGGCACAAATCCATGTGCGGGTGCTAAAAAGAGCAGCATCGGCATGCTTTTCACGTCGTTTGGTAGAAATCCACACGCGCGTTCTGCCAAAAGCACCATTTGCATGCCTATCGTGTGGTTTTGCAGAAACTGCGTCCGCGTCTACCAGAAGATGCATGCGCATGCTTAAAACGCGCTTTGGCACAAATCCATGTGCGGATGTTAAAAAGAGCAGCATCGGCATGCTTTTCACGTCGTTTGGTAGACATCCACGCGCGCGTTCTGCAAAAGCACCATTTGCATGCATATCGTGTGGTTTTGCAGAAAACTGCGTCCGCGTCTACCAAAAGATGCATGCGCATGCTTAAAACGCGTTTTGGCACAAATCCATGTGCGGGTGCTAAAAAGAGCAGCATCGGCATGCTTTTCACGTCGTTTGGTAGAAATCCACACGCGCGTTCTGCCAAAAGCACCATTTGCATGCATATCGTGTGGTTTTGCAGAAAACTGCGTCCGCGTCTACTAAAAGATGCATGCGCATGCTTAAAACGCGCTTTGGCACAAATACATGTGCGGATGTTAAAAAGAGCAGCGTCGGCATGCTTTTCACGTCGTTTGGTAGAAATCCACGCGCGCGTTCTGCCAAAAGCACCATTTGCATGAATATCGTGTGGTTTTGCAGAAAACTGCGTCCGCGTCTACCAAAAGATGCATGCGCATGCTTAAAACGCGTTTTGGCACAAATCCATGTGCGGGTGCTAAAAAGAGCAGCATCGGCATGCTTTTCACGTCGTTTGGTAGAAATCCACGCGCGCGTTCTGCCAAAAGCACCATTTGCATGCCTATCGTGTGGTTTTGCAGAAAACTGCGTCCGCGTCTACAAAAGATGCATGCGCATGCTTAAAACGCGTTTTGGCACAAATCCATGTGCGGATGTTAAAAAGAGCAGCATCGGCATGCTTTTCACGTCGTTTGGTAGAAATCCACGCGCGCGTTCTGCCAAAAGCACCATTTGCATGCATATCGTGTGGTTTTGCAGAAAACTGCGTCCGCGTCTACCAAAAGATGCATGCGCATGCTTAAAACGCGTTTTGGCACAAATCCATGTGCGGGTGCTAAAAAGAGCAGCATCGGCATGCTTTTCACGTCGTTTGGTAGAAATCCACACGCGCGTTCTGCCAAAAGCACCATTTGCATGCATATCGTGTGGTTTTGCAGAAAACTGCGTCCGCGTCTACCAAAAGATGCATGCGCATGCTAAAAACGCGCTTTGGCACAAATCCATGTGCGGATGTTAAAAAGAGCAGCGTCGGCATGCTTTTCACGTCGTTTGGTAGAAATCCACGCGCGCGTTCTGCCAAAAGCACCATTTGCATGCCTATCGTGTGGTTTTGCAGAAAACTGCGTCCGCGTCTACCAAAAGATGCATGCGCATGCTTAAAACGCGCTTTGGCACAAATCCATGTGCGGATGTTAAAAAGAGCAGCATCGGCATGATTTTCACGTCGTTTGGTAGAAATCCACGAATCCACGCGCGCGTTCTGCCAAAAGCACCATTTGCATGCATATCGTGTGGTTTTGCAGAAAACTGCGTCCGCGTCTACCAAAAGATGCATGCGCATGCTTAAAACGCGCTTTGGCACAAATCCATGTGCGGGTGCTAAAAAGAGCAGCATCGGCATGCTTTTCACGTCGTTTGGTAGAAATCCACACGCGCGTTCTGTCAAAAGCACCATTTGCATGCATATCGTGTGGTTTTGCAGAAAACTTCGTCCGCGTCTACCAAAAGATGCATGTGCATGCTAAAAACGCGTTTTGGCACAAATCCATGTGCGGGTGCTAAAAAGAGCAGCATCGGCATGCTTTTCACGTCGTTTGGTAGAAATCCACGCGCGCGTTCTGCCAAAAGCACCATTTGCATGCCTATCGTGTGGTTTTGCAGAAAACTGCGTCCGCGTCTACCAAAAGATGCATGCGCATGCTTAAAACGCGTTTTGGCACAAATCCATGTGCGGATGTTAAAAAGAGCAGCATCGGCATGCTTTTCACGTCGTTTGGTAGAAATCCACGCGCGCGTTCTGCCAAAAGCACCATTTGCATGCATATCGTGTGGTTTTGCAGAAAACTGCGTCCGCGTCTACCAAAAGATGCATGCGCATGCTTAAAACGCGTTTTGGCACAAATCCATGTGCGGGTGCTAAAAAGAGCAGCATCGGCATGCTTTTCACGTCGTTTGGTAGAAATCCACACGCGCGTTCTGCCAAAAGCACCATTTGCATGCATATCGTGTGGTTTTGCAGAAAACTGCGTCCGCGTCTACCGAAAGATGCATGCGCATGCTTAAAACGCGTTTTGGCACAAATCCATGTGCGGGTGCTAAAAAGAGCAGCATCGGCATGCTTTTCTCGTCGTTTGGTAGAAATCCACACGCGCGTTCTGCCAAAAGCACCATTTGCATGCCTATCGTGTGGTTTTGCAGAAAACTGCGTCCGCGTCTACCAAAAGATGCATGCGCATGCTTAAAACGCGTTTTGGCACAAATCCATGTGCGGATGTTAAAAAGAGCAGCATCGGCATGCTTTTCACGTCGTTTGGTAGAAATCCACGCGCGCGTTCTGCCAAAAGCACCATTTGCATGCATATCGTGTGGTTTTGCAGAAAACTGCGTCCGCGTCTACCGAAAGATGCATGCGCATGCTTAAAACGCGTTTTGGCACAAATCCATGTGCGGGTGCTAAAAAGAGCAGCATCGGCATGCTTTTCACGTCGTTTGGTAGAAATCCACACGCGCGTTCTGCCAAAAGCACCATTTGCATGCCTATCGTGTGGTTTTGCAGAAAACTGCGTCCGCGTCTACCAAAAGATGCATGCGCATGCTTAAAACGCGCTTTGGCACAAATCCATGTGCGGATGTTAAAAAGAGCAGCATCGGCATGCTTTTCACGTCGTTTGGTAGAAATCCACGCGCGCGTTCTGCCAAAAGCACCATTTGCATGCATATCGTGTGGTTTTGCAGAAAACTGCGTCCGCGTCTACCAAAAGATGCATGCGCATGCTTAAAACGCGTTTTGGCACAAATCCATGTGCGGGTGCTAAAAAGAGCAGCATCGGCATGCTTTTCACGTCGTTTGGTAGAAATCCACACGCGCGTTCTGCCAAAAGCACCATTTGCATGCCTATCGTATGGTTTTGCAGAAAACTGCGTCCGCGTCTACCAAAAGATGCATGCGCACGCTTAAAACGCGCTTTGGCACAAATCCATGTGCGGATGTTAAAAAGAGCAGCATCGGCATGCTTTTCACGTCGTTTGGTAGAAATCCACACGCGCATTCTGCCACAAGCACCATTTGCATGCATATCGTGTGGTTTTGCAGAAAACTGCGTCCGCGTCTACCAAAAGATGCATGTGCATGCTAAAAACGCGTTTTGGCACAAATCCATGTGCGGATGTTAAAAAGAGCAGCATCGGCATGCTTTTCACGTCGTTTGGTAGAAATCCACGCGCGCGTTCTGCCAAAAGCACCATTTGCATGCATATCGTGTCGTTTTGCAGAAAACTGCGTCCGCGTCTACCAAAAGATGCATGCGCATGCTTAAAACGCGTTTTGGCACAAATCCATGTGCGGGTGCTAAAAAGAGCAGCATCGGCATGCTTTTCACGTCGTTTGGTAGAAATCCACACGCGCGTTCTGCCAAAAGCACCATTTGCATGCCCATCGTGTGGTTTTGCAGAAAACTGCGTCCGCGTCTACCAAAAGATGCATGCGCATGCTTAAAACGCGTTTTGGCACAAATCCATGTGCGGGTGCTAAAAAGAGCAGCATCGGCATGCTTTTCACGTCGTTTGGTAGAAATCCACACGCGCGTTCTGCCAAAAGCACCATTTGCATGCATATCGTGTGGTTTTGCAGAAAACTGCGTCCGCGTCTACCAAAAGATGCATGCGCATGCTTAAAACGCGCTTTGGCACAAATCCATGTGCGGATGTTAAAAAGAGCAGCGTCGGCATGCTTTTCACGTCGTTTGGTAGAAATCCACGCGCGCGTTCTGCCAAAAGCACCATTTGCATGCATATCGTGTGGTTTTGCAGAAAACTGCGTCCGCGTCTACCAAAAGATGCATGCGCATGCTTAAAACGCGTTTTGGCACAAATCCATGTGCGGGTGCTAAAAAGAGCAGCATCGGCATGCTTTTCACGTCGTTTGGTAGAAATCCACACGCGCGTTCTGCCAAAAGCACCATTTGCATGCATATCGTGTGGTTTAGCAGAAAACTGCGTCCGCGTCTACCAAAAGATGCATGTGCATGCTAAAAACGCGTTTTGGCACAAATCCATGTGCGGGTGCTAAAAAGAGCAGCATCGGCATGCTTTTCACGTCGTTTGGTAGAAATCCACGCGCGCGTTCTGCCAAAAGCACCATTTGCATGCATATCGTGTGGTTTTGCAGAAAACTGCGTCCGCGTCTACCAAAAGATGCATGTGCATGCTAAAAACGCGTTTTGGCACAAATCCATGTGCGGGTGCTAAAAAGAGCAGCATCGGCATGCTTTTCACGTCGTTTGGTAGAAATCCACGCGCGCGTTCTGCCAAAACCACCATTTGCATGCATATCGTGTGGTTTTGCAGAAAACTGCGTCCGCGTCTACCAAAAGATGCATGCGCATGCTTAAAACGCGCTTTGGCACAAATCCATGTGCGGATGTTAAAAAGAGCAGCATCGGCATGCTTTTCACGTCGTTTGGTAGAAATCCACGCGCGCGTTCTGCCAAAAGCACCATTTGCATGCATATCGTGTGGTTTTGCAGAAAACTGCGTCCGCGTCTACCAAAAGATGCATGCGCATGCTTAAAACGCGCTTTGGCACAAATCCATGTGCGGGTGCTAAAAAGAGCAGCATCGGCATGCTTTTCACGTCGTTTGGTAGAAATCCACACGCGCGTTCTGTCAAAAGCACCATTTGCATGCATATCGTGTGGTTTTGCAGAAAACTGCGTCCGCGTCTACCAAAAGATGCATGTGCATGCTAAAAACGCGTTTTGGCACAAATCCATGTGCGGGTGCTAAAAAGAGCAGCATCGGCATGCTTTTCACGTCGTTTGGTAGAAATCCACGCGCGCGTGCTGCCAAAAGCACCATTTGCATGCCTATCGTGTGGTTTTGCAGAAAACTGCGTCCGCGTCTACCAAAAGATGCATGCGCATGCTTAAAACGCGTTTTGGCACAAATCCATGTGCGGATGTTAAAAAGAGCAGCATCGGCATGCTTTTCACGTCGTTTGGTAGAAATCCACGCGCGCGTTCTGCCAAAAGCACCATTTGCATGCATATCGTGTGGTTTTGCAGAAAACTGCGTCCGCGTCTACCAAAAGATGCATGCGCATGCTTAAAACGCGTTTTGGCACAAATCCATGTGCGGGTGCTAAAAAGAGCAGCATCGGCATGCTTTTCACGTCGTTTGGTAGAAATCCACACGCGCGTTCTGCCAAAAGCACCATTTGCATGCCTATCGTGTGGTTTTGCAGAAAACTGCGTCCGCGTCTACCAAAAGATGCATGCGCATGCTTAAAATGCGCTTTGGCACAAATCCATGTGCGGATGTTAAAAAGAGCAGCATCGGCATGCTTTTCACGTCGTTTGGTAGAAATCCACGCGCGCGTTCTGCCAAAAGCACCATTTGCATGCCTATCGTGTGGTTTTGCAGAAAACTGCGTCCGCGTCTACCAAAAGATGCATGCGCATGCTTAAAACGCGTTTTGGCACAAATCCATGTGCGGGTGCTAAAAAGAGCAGCATCGGCATGCTTTTCACGTCGTTTGGTAGAAATCCACGCGCGCGTTCTGCCAAAAGCACCATTTGCATGCCTATCGTGTGGTTTTGCAGAAAACTGCGTCCGCGTCTACCAAAAGATGCATGCGCATGCTTAAAACGCGTTTTGGCACAAATCCATGTGCGGATGTTAAAAAGAGCAGCATCGGCATGCTTTTCACGTCGTTTGGTAGAAATCCACGCGCGCGTTCTGCCAAAAGGACCATTTGCATGCATATCGTGTGGTTTTGCAGAAAACTGCGTCCGCGTCTACCAAAAGATGCATGCGCATGCTTAAAACGCGTTTTGGCACAAATCCATGTGCGGGTGCTAAAAAGAGCAGCATCGGCATGCTTTTCACGTCGTTTGGTAGAAATCCACACGCGCGTTCTGCCAAAAGCACCATTTGCATGCCTATCGTGTGGTTTTGCAGAAACTGCGTCCGCGTCTACCAGAAGATGCATGCGCATGCTTAAAACGCGCTTTGGCACAAATCCATGTGCGGATGTTAAAAAGAGCAGCATCGGCATGCTTTTCACGTCGTTTGGTAGACATCCACGCGCGCGTTCTGCCAAAAGCACCATTTGCATGCATATCGTGTGGTTTTGCAGAAAACTGCGTCCGCGTCTACCAAAAGATGCATGCGCATGCTTAAAACGCGTTTTGGCACAAATCCATGTGCGGGTGCTAAAAAGAGCAGCATCGGCATGCTTTTCACGTCGTTTGGTAGAAATCCACACGCGCGTTCTGCCAAAAGCACCATTTGCATGCATATCGTGTGGTTTTGCAGAAAACTGCGTCCGCGTCTACTAAAAGATGCATGCGCATGCTTAAAACGCGCTTTGGCACAAATACATGTGCGGATGTTAAAAAGAGCAGCGTCGGCATGCTTTTCACGTCGTTTGGTAGAAATCCACGCGCGCGTTCTGCCAAAAGCACCATTTGCATGAATATCGTGTGGTTTTGCAGAAAACTGCGTCCGCGTCTACCAAAAGATGCATGCGCATGCTTAAAACGCGTTTTGGCACAAATCCATGTGCGGGTGCTAAAAAGAGCAGCATCGGCATGCTTTTCACGTCGTTTGGTAGAAATCCACGCGCGCGTTCTGCCAAAAGCACCATTTGCATGCCTATCGTGTGGTTTTGCAGAAAACTGCGTCCGCGTCTACCAAAAGATGCATGCGCATGCTTAAAACGCGTTTTGGCACAAATCCATGTGCGGATGTTAAAAAGAGCAGCATCGGCATGCTTTTCACGTCGTTTGGTAGAAATCCACGCGCGCGTTCTGCCAAAAGCACCATTTGCATGCATATCGTGTGGTTTTGCAGAAAACTGCGTCCGCGTCTACCAAAAGATGCATGCGCATGCTTAAAACGCGTTTTGGCACAAATCCATGTGCGGGTGCTAAAAAGAGCAGCATCGGCATGCTTTTCACGTCGTTTGGTAGAAATCCACACGCGCGTTCTGCCAAAAGCACCATTTGCATGCATATCGTGTGGTTTTGCAGAAAACTGCGTCCGCGTCTACCAAAAGATGCATGCGCATGCTTAAAACGCGCTTTGGCACAAATCCATGTGCGGATGTTAAAAAGAGCAGCGTCGGCATGCTTTTCACGTCGTTTGGTAGAAATCCACGCGCGCGTTCTGCCAAAAGCACCATTTGCATGCCTATCGTGTGGTTTTGCAGAAAACTGCGTCCGCGTCTACCAAAAGATGCATGCGCATGCTTAAAACGCGCTTTGGCACAAATCCATGTGCGGATGTTAAAAAGAGCAGCATCGGCATGATTTTCACGTCGTTTGGTAGAAATCCACGCGCGCGTTCTGCCAAAAGCACCATTTGCATGCATATCGTGTGGTTTTGCAGAAAACTGCGTCCGCGTCTACCAAAAGATGCATGCGCATGCTTAAAACGCGCTTTGGCACAAATCCATGTGCGGGTGCTAAAAAGAGCAGCATCGGCATGCTTTTCACGTCGTTTGGTAGAAATCCACACGCGCGTTCTGTCAAAAGCACCATTTGCATGCATATCGTGTGGTTTTGCAGAAAACTTCGTCCGCGTCTACCAAAAGATGCATGTGCATGCTAAAAACGCGTTTTGGCACAAATCCATGTGCGGGTGCTAAAAAGAGCAGCATCGGCATGCTTTTCACGTCGTTTGGTAGAAATCCACGCGCGCGTTCTGCCAAAAGCACCATTTGCATGCCTATCGTGTGGTTTTGCAGAAAACTGCGTCCGCGTCTACCAAAAGATGCATGCGCATGCTTAAAACGCGTTTTGGCACAAATCCATGTGCGGATGTTAAAAAGAGCAGCATCGGCATGCTTTTCACGTCGTTTGGTAGAAATCCACGCGCGCGTTCTGCCAAAAGCACCATTTGCATGCATATCGTGTGGTTTTGCAGAAAACTGCGTCCGCGTCTACCAAAAGATGCATGCGCATGCTTAAAACGCGTTTTGGCACAAATCCATGTGCGGGTGCTAAAAAGAGCAGCATCGGCATGCTTTTCACGTCGTTTGGTAGAAATCCACACGCGCGTTCTGCCAAAAGCACCATTTGCATGCATATCGTGTGGTTTTGCAGAAAACTGCGTCCGCGTTTACCGAAAGATGCATGCGCATGCTTAAAACGCGTTTTGGCACAAATCCATGTGCGGGTGCTAAAAAGAGCAGCATCGGCATGCTTTTCTCGTCGTTTGGTAGAAATCCACACGCGCGTTCTGCCAAAAGCACCATTTGCATGCCTATCGTGTGGTTTTGCAGAAAACTGCGTCCGCGTCTACCAAAAGATGCATGCGCATGCTTAAAACGCGCTTTGGCACAAATCCATGTGCGGATGTTAAAAAGAGCAGCATCGGCATGCTTTTCACGTCGTTTGGTAGAAATCCACGCGCGCGTTCTGCCAAAAGCACCATTTGCATGCATATCGTGTGGTTTTGCAGAAAACTGCGTCCGCGTCTACCAAAAGATGCATGCGCATGCTTAAAACGCGTTTTGGCACAAATCCATGTGCGGGTGCTAAAAAGAGCAGCATCGGCATGCTTTTCACGTCGTTTGGTAGAAATCCACACGCGCGTTCTGCCAAAAGCACCATTTGCATGCCTATCGTGTGGTTTTGCAGAAAACTGCGTCCGCGTCTACCAAAAGATGCATGCGCATGCTTAAAACGCGCTTTGGCACAAATCCATGTGCGGATGTTAAAAAGAGCAGCATCGGCATGCTTTTCACGTCGTTTGGTAGAAATCCACACGCGCGTTCTGCCAAAAGCACCATTTGCATGCATATCGTGTGGTTTTGCAGAAAACTGCGTCCGCGTCTACCAAAAGATGCATGTGCATGCTAAAAACGCGTTTTGGCACAAATCCATGTGCGGATGTTAAAAAGAGCAGCATCGGCATGCTTTTCACGTCGTTTGGTAGAAATCCACGCGCGCGTTCTGCCAAAAGCACCATTTGCATGCATATCGTGTGGTTTTGCAGAAAACTGCGTCCGCGTCTACCAAAAGATGCATGCGCATGCTTAAAACGCGTTTTGGCACAAATCCATGTGCGGGTGCTAAAAAGAGCAGCATCGGCATGCTTTTCACGTCGTTTGGTAGAAATCCACACGCGCGTTCTGCCAAAAGCACCATTTGCATGCCCATCGTGTGGTTTTGCAGAAAACTGCGTCCGCGTCTACCAAAAGATGCATGCGCATGCTTAAAACGCGTTTTGGCACAAATCCATGTGCGGGTGCTAAAAAGAGCAGCATCGGCATGCTTTTCACGTCGTTTGGTACAAATCCACACGCGCGTTCTGCCAAAAGCACCATTTGCATGCATATCGTGTGGTTTTGCAGAAAACTGCGTCCGCGTCTACCAAAAGATGCATGCGCATGCTTAAAACGCGCTTTGGCACAAATCCATGTGCGGACGTTAAAAAGAGCAGCATCGGCATGCTTTTCACGTCGTTTGGTAGAAATCCACACGCGCGTTCTGCCAAAAGCACCATTTGCATGCATATCGTGTGGTTTTGCAGAAAACTGCGTCCGCGTCTACCAAAAGATGCATGTGCATGCTAAAAACGCGTTTTGGCACAAATCCATGTGCGGATGTTAAAAAGAGCAGCATCGGCATGCTTTTCACGTCGTTTGGTAGAAATCCACGCGCGCGTTCTGCCAAAAGCACCATTTGCATGCATATCGTGTGGTTTTGCAGAAAACTGCGTCCGCGTCTACCAAAAGATGCATGCGCATGCTTAAAACGCGTTTTGGCACAAATCCATGTGCGGGTGCTAAAAAGAGCAGCATCGGCATGCTTTTCACGTCGTTTGGTAGAAATCCACACGCGCGTTCTGCCAAAAGCACCATTTGCATGCCTATCGTGTGGTTTTGCAGAAAACTGCGTCCGCGTCTACCAAAAGATGCATGCGCATGCTTAAAACGCGCTTTGGCACAAATCTATGTGCGGATGTTAAAAAGAGCAGCATCGGCATGCTTTTCACGTCGTTTGGTAGAAATCCACACGCGCGTTCTGCCAAAAGCACCATTTGCATGCATATCGTGTGGTTTTGCAGAAAACTGCGTCCGCGTCTACCAAAAGATGCGTGTGCATGCTAAAAACGCGTTTTGGCACAAATCCATGTGCGGATGTTAAAAAGAGCAGCATCGGCATGCTTTTCACGTCGTTTGGTAGAAATCCACGCGCGCGTTCTGCCAAAAGCACCATTTGCATGCATATCGTGTGGTTTTGCAGAAAACTGCGTCCGCGTCTACCAAAAGATGCATGCGCATGCTTAAAACGCGTTTTGGCACAAATCCATGTGCGGGTGCTAAAAGGAGCAGCATCGGCATGCTTTTCACGTCGTTTGGTAGAAATCCACACGCGCGTTCTGCCAAAAGCACCATTTGCATGCCTATCGTGTGGTTTTGCAGAAAACTGCGTCCGCGTCTACCAAAAGATGCATGCGCATGCTTAAAACGCGCTTTGGCACAAATCCATGTGCGGATGTTAAAAAGAGCAGCATCGGCATGCTTTTCACGTCGTTTGGTAGAAATCCACGCGCGCGTTCTGCCAAAAGCACCATTTGCATGCATATCGTGTGGTTTTGCAGAAAACTGCGTCCGCGTCTACCAAAAGATGCATGCGCATGCTTAAAACGCGTTTTGGCACAAATCCATGTGCGGGTGCTAAAAAGAGCAGCATCGGCATGCTTTTCACGTCGTTTGGTAGAAATCCACACGCGCGTTCTGCCAAAAGCACCATTTGCATGCATATCGTGTGGTTTTGCAGAAAACTGCGTCCGCGTCTACCAAAAGATGCATGCGCATGCTTAAAACGCGCTTTGGCACAAATCCATATGCGGATGTTAAAAAGAGCAGCGTCGGCATGCTTTTCACGTCGTTTGGTAGAAATCCACGCGCGCGTTCTGCCAAAAGCACCATTCGCATGCATATCGTGTGGTTTTGCAGAAAACTGCGTCCACGTCTACCAAAAGATGCATGCGCATGCTTAAAACGCGTTTTGGCACAAATCCATGTGCGGGTGCTAAAAAGAGCAGCATCGGCATGCTTTTCACGTCGTTTGGTAGAAATCCACACGCGCGTTCTGCCAAAAGCACCATTTGCATGCATATCGTGTGGTTTTGCAGAAAACTGCGTCCGCGTCTACCAAAAGATGCATGTGCATGCTAAAAACGCGTTTTGGCACAAATCCATGTGCGGATGTTAAAAAGAGCAGCATCGGCATGCTTTTCACGTCGTTTGGTAGAAATCCACGCGCGCGTTCTGCCAAAAGCACCATTTGCATGCATATCGTGTGGTTTTGCAGAAAACTGCGTCCGCGTCTACCAAAAGATGCATGCGCATGCTTAAAACGCGTTTTGGCACAAATCCATGTGCGGGTGCTAAAAAGAGCAGCATCGGCATGCTTTTCACGTCGTTTGGTAGAAATCCACACGCGCGTTCTGCCAAAAGCACCATTTGCATGCCTATCGTGTGGTTTTGCAGAAAACTGCGTCCGCGTCTACCAAAAGATGCATGCGCATGCTTAAAACGCGTTTTGGCACAAATCCATGTGCGGGTGCTAAAAAGAGCAGCATCGGCATGCTTTTCACGTCGTTTGGTAGAAATCCACACGCGCGTTCTGCCAAAAGCACCATTTGCATGCCTATCGTGTGGTTTTGCAGAAAACTGCGTCCGCGTCTACCAAAAGATGCATGCGCATGCTTAAAACGCGCTTTGGCACAAATCCATGTGCGGATGTTAAAAAGAGCAGCATCGGCATGCTTTTCACGTCGTTTGGTAGAAATCCACGCGCGCGTTCTGCCAAAAGCACCATTTGCATGCATATCGTGTGGTTTTGCAGAAAACTGCGTCCGCGTCTACCAAAAGATGCATGCGCATGCTTAAAACGCGTTTTGGCACAAATCCATGTGCGGGTGCTAAAAAGAGCAGCATCGGCATGCTTTTCACGTCGTTTGGTAGAAATCCACACGCGCGTTCTGCCAAAAGCACCATTTGCATGCCTATCGTGTGGTTTTGCAGAAAACTGCGTCCGCGTCTACCAAAAGATGCATGCGCATGCTTAAAACGCGCTTTGGCACAAATCCATGTGCGGATGTTAAAAAGAGCAGCATCGGCATGCTTTTCACATCGTTTGGTAGAAATCCACACGCGCGTTCTGCCAAAAGCACCATTTGCATGCATATCGTGTGGTTTTGCAGAAAACTGCGTCCGCGTCTACCAAAAGATGCATGCGCATGCTTAAAACGCGCTTTGGCACAAATCCATGTGCGGATGTTAAAAAGAGCAGCATCGGCATGCTTTTCACGTCGTTTGGTAGAAATCCACGCGCGCGTTCTGCCAAAAGCACCATTTGCATGCATATCGTGTGGTTTTGCAGAAAACTGCGTCCGCGTCTACCAAAAGATGCATGTGCATGCTAAAAACGCGTTTTGGCACAAATCCATGTGCGGGTGCTAAAAAGAGCAGCACCGGCATGCTTTTCACGTCGTTTGGTAGAAATCCACGCGCGCGTTCTGCCAAAACCACCATTTGCATGCATATCGTGTCGTTTTGCAGAAAACTGCGTCCGCGTCTACCAAAAGATGCATGCGCATGCTTAAAACGCGTTTTGGCACAAATCCATGTGCGGGTGCTAAAAAGAGCAGCATCGGCATGCTTTTCGCGTCGTTTGGTAGAAATCCACGCGCGCGTTCTGCCAAAAGCACCATTTGCATGCCTATCGTGTGGTTTTGCAGAAAACTGCGTCCGCGTCTACCAAAAGATGCATGCGCATGCTTAAAACGCGCTTTGGCACAAATCCATGTGCGGATGTTAAAAAGAGCAGCATCGGCATGCTTTTCACGTCGTTTGGTAGAAATCCACGCGCGCGTTCTGCCAAAAGCACCATTTGCATGCATATCGTGTGGTTTTGCAGAAAACTGCGTCCGCGTCTACCAAAAGATGCATGCGCATGTTTAAACCCGTTTTGGCACAAATCCATGTGCGGGTGCTAAAAAGAGCAGCATCGGCATGCTTTTGACGTCGTTTGGTAGAAATCCACACGCGCGTTCTGCCAAAAGCACCATTTGCATGCATATCGTGTGGTTTTGCAGAAAACTGCGTCCGCGTCTACCAAAAGATGCATGTGCATGCTAAAAACGCGTTTTGGCACAAATCCATGTGCGGGTGCTAAAAAGAGCAGCATCGGCATGCTTTTCACGTCGTTTGGTAGAAATCCACGCGCGCGTTCTGCCAAAAGCACCATTTGCATGCCTATCGTGTGGTTTTGCAGAAAACTGCGTCCGCGTCTACCAAAAGATGCATGCGCATGCTTAAAACGCGTTTTGGCACAAATCCATGTGCGGATGTTAAAAAGAGCAGCATCGGCATGCTTTTCACGTCGTTTGGTAGAAATCCACGCGCGCGTTCTGCCAAAAGCACCATTTGCATGCATATCGTGTGGTTTTGCAGAAAACTGCGTCCGCGTCTACCGAAAGATGCATGCGCATGCTTAAAACGCGTTTTGGCACAAATCCATGTGCGGGTGCTAAAAAGAGCAGCATCGGCATGCTTTTCACGTCGTTTGGTAGAAATCCACACGCGCGTTCTGCCAAAAGCACCATTTGCATGCCTATCGTGTGGTTTTGCAGAAAACTGCGTCCGCGTCTACCAAAAGATGCATGCGCATGCTTAAAACGCGCTTTGGCACAAATCCATGTGCGGATGTTAAAAAGAGCAGCATCGGCATGCTTTTCACGTCGTTTGGTAGAAATCCACGCGCGCGTTCTGCCAAAAGCACCATTTGCATGCATATCGTGTGGTTTTGCAGAAAACTGCGTCCGCGTCTACCAAAAGATGCATGCGCATGCTTAAAACGCGTTTTGGCACAAATCCATGTGCGGGTGCTAAAAAGAGCAGCATCGGCATGCTTTTCACGTCGTTTGGTAGAAATCCACACGCGCGTTCTGCCAAAAGCACCATTTGCATGCCTATCGTGTGGTTTTGCAGAAAACTGCGTCCGCGTCTACCAAAAGATGCATGCGCATGCTTAAAACGCGCTTTGGCACAAATCCATGTGCGGATGTTAAAAAGAGCAGTATCGGCATGCTTTTCACGTCGTTTGGTAGAAATCCACACGCGCGTTCTGCCAAAAGCACCATTTGCATGCATATCGTGTGGTTTTGCAGAAAACTGCGTCCGCGTCTACCAAAAGATGCATGTGCATGCTAAAAACGCGTTTTGGCACAAATCCATGTGCGGATGTTAAAAAGAGCAGCATCGGCATGCTTTTCACGTCGTTTGGTAGAAATCCACGCGCGCGTTCTGCCAAAAGCACCATTTGCATGCATATCGTGTGGTTTTGCAGAAAACTGCGTCCGCGTCTACCAAAAGATGCATGCGCATGCTTAAAACGCGTTTTGGCACAAATCCATGTGCGGGTGCTAAAAAGAGCAGCATCGGCATGCTTTTCACGTCGTTTGGTAGAAATCCACACGCGCGTTCTGCCAAAAGCACCATTTGCATGCCCATCGTGTGGTTTTGCAGAAAACTGCGTCCGCGTCTACCAAAAGATGCATGCGCATGCTTAAAACGCGTTTTGGCACAAATCCATGTGCGGGTGCTAAAAAGAGCAGCATCGGCATGCTTTTCACGTCGTTTGGTAGAAATCCACACGCGCGTTCTGCCAAAAGCACCATTTGCATGCCTATCGTGTGGTTTTGCAGAAAACTGCGTCCGCGTCTACCAAAAGATGCATGCGCATGCTTAAAACGCGCTTTGGCACAAATCCATGTGCGGACGTTAAAAAGAGCAGCATCGGCATGCTTTTCACGTCGTTTGGTAGAAATCCACGCGCGCGTTCTGCGAAAAGCACCATTTGCATGCATATCGTGTGGTTTTGCAGAAAACTGCGTCCGCGTCTACCAAAAGATGCATGCGCATGCTTAAAACGCGTTTTGGCACAAATCCATGTGCGGGTGCTAAAAAGAGCAGCATCGGCATGCTTTTCACGTCGTTTGGTAGAAATCCACACGCGCGTTCTGCCAAAAGCACCATTTGCATGCCTATCGTGTGGTTTTGCAGAAAACTGCGTCCGCGTCTACCAAAAGATGCATGCGCATGCTTAAAACGCGCTTTGGCACAAATCCATGTGCGGATGTTAAAAAGAGCAGCATCGGCATGCTTTTCACGTCGTTTGGTAGAAATCCACACGCGCGTTCTGCCAAAAGCACCATTTGCATGCATATCGTGTGGTTTTGCAGAAAACTGCGTCCGCGTCTACCAAAAGATGCATGTGCACGCTAAAAACGCGTTTTGGCACAAATCCATGTGCGGATGTTAAAAATTGCAGCATCGGCATGCTTTTCACGTCGTTTGGTAGAAATCCACGCGCGCGTTCTGCCAAAAGCACCATTTGCATGCATATCGTGTGGTTTTGCAGAAAACTGCGTCCGCGTCTACCAAAAGATGCATGCGCATGCTTAAAACGCGTTTTGGCACAAATCCATGTGCGGGTGCTAAAAAGAGCAGCATCGGCATGCTTTTCACGTCGTTTGGTAGAAATCCACACGCGCGTTCTGCCAAAAGCACCATTTGCATGCCTATCGTGTGGTTTTGCAGAAAACTGCGTCCACCAAAAGATGCATGCGCATGCTTAAAACGCGCTTTGGCACAAATCCATGTGCGGATGTTAAAAAGAGCACCATCGGCATGCTTTTCACGTCGTTTGGTAGAAATCCACGCGCGCGTTCTGCCAAAAGCACCATTTGCATGCATATCGTGTGGTTTTGCAGAAAACTGCGTCCGCGTCTACCAAAAGATGCATGCGCATGCTTAAAACGCGTTTTGGCACAAATCCATGTGCGGGTGCTAAAAAGAGCAGCATCGGCATGCTTTTCACGTCGTTTGGTAGAAATCCACACGCGCGTTCTGCCAAAAGCACCATTTGCATGCATATCGTGTGGTTTTGCAGAAAACTGCGTCCGCGTCTACCAAAAGATGCAGGCGCATGCTTAAAACGCGCTTTGGCACAAATCCATATGCGGATGTTAAAAAGAGCAGCGTCGGCATGCTTTTCACGTCGTTTGGTAGAAATCCACGCGCGCGTTCTGCCAAAAGCACCATTTGCATGCATATCGTGTGGTTTTGCAGAAAACTGCGTCCGCGTCTACCAAAAGATGCATGCGCATGCTTAAAACGCGTTTTGGCACAAATCCATGTGCGGGTGCTAAAAAGAGCAGCATCGGCATGCTTTTCACGTCGTTTGGTAGAAATCCACACGCGCGTTCTGCCAAAAGCACCATTTGCATGCATATCGTGTGGTTTTGCAGAAAACTGCGTCCGCGTCTACCAAAAGATGCATGTGCATGCTAAAAACGCGTTTTGGCACAAATCCATGTGCGGGTGCTAAAAAGAGCAGCATCGGCATGCTTTTCACGTCGTTTGGTAGAAATCCACACGCGCGTTCTGCCAAAAGCACCATTTGCATGCCTATCGTGTGGTTTTGCAGAAAACTGCGTCCGCGTCTACCAAAAGATGCATGCCCATGCTTAAAACGCGCTTTGGCACAAATCCATGTGCGGATGTTAAAAAGAGCAGCATCGGCATGCTTTTCACGTCGTTTGGTAGAAATCCACGCGCGCGTTCTGCCAAAAGCACTATTTGCATGCATATCGTGTGGTTTTGCAGAAAACTGCGTCCGCGTCTACCAAAAGATGCATGCGCATGCTTAAAACGCGTTTTGGCACAAATCCATGTGCGGGTGCTAAAAAGAGCAGCATCGGCATGCTTTTCACGTCGTTTGGTAGAAATCCACACGCGCGTTCTGCCAAAAGCACCATTTGCATGCCTATCGTGTGGTTTTGCAGAAAACTGCGTCCGCGTCTACCAAAAGATGCATGCGCATGCTTAAAACGCGCTTTGGCACAAATCCATGTGCGGATGTTAAAAAGAGCAGCATCGGCATGCTTTTCACGTCGTTTGGTAGAAATCCACACGCGCGTTCTGCCAAAAGCACCATTTGCATGCATATCGTGTGGTTTTGCAGAAAACTGCGTCCGCGTCTACCAAAAGATGCATGTGCATGCTAAAAACGCGTTTTGGCACAAATCCATGTGCGGATGTTAAAAAGAGCAGCATCGGCATGCTTCTCACGTCGTTTGGTAGAAATCCACGCGCGCGTTCTGCCAAAAGCACCATTTGCATGCATATCGTGTGGTTTTGCAGAAAACTGCGTCCGCGTCTACCAAAAGATGCATGCGCATGCTTAAAACGCGTTTTGGCACAAATCCATGTGCGGGTGCTAAAAAGAGCAGCATCGGCATGCTTTTCACGTCGTTTGGTAGAAATCCACACGCGCGTTCTGCCAAAAGCACCATTTGCATGCCTATCGTGTGGTTTTGCAGAAAACGGCGTCCACCAAAAGATGCATGCGCATGCTTAAAACGCGCTTTGGCACAAATCCATGTGCGGATGTTAAAAAGAGCAGCATCGATGTGCTTTTCACGTCGTTTGGTAGAAATCCACGCGCGCGTTCTGCCAAAAGCACCATTTGCATGCATATCGTGTGGTTTTGCAGAAAACTGCGTCCGCGTCTACCAAAAGATGCATGCGCATGCTTAAAACGCGTTTTGGCACAAATCCATGTGCGGGTGCTAAAAAGAGCAGCATCGGCATGCTTTTCACGTCGTTTGGTAGAAATCCACACGCGCGTTCTGCCAAAAGCACCATTTGCATGCATATCGTGTGGTTTTGCAGAAAACTGCGTCCGCGTCTACCAAAAGATGCATGCGCATGCTTAAAACGCGCTTTGGCACAAATCCATATGCGGATGTTAAAAAGAGCAGCGTCGGCATGCTTTTCACGTCGTTTGGTAGAAATCCACGCGCGCCTTCTGCCAAAAGCACCATTTGCATGCATATCGTGTGGTTTTGCAGAAAACTGCGTCCGCGTCTACCAAAAGATGCATGCGCATGCTTAAAACGCGTTTTGGCACAAATCCATGTGCGGGTGCTAAAAAGAGCAGCATCGGCATGCTTTTCACGTCGTTTGGTAGAAATCCACACGAGCGTTCTGCCAAATGCACCATTTGCATGCATATCGTGTGGTTTTGCAGAAAACTGCGTCCGCGTCTACCAAAAGATGCATGTGCATGCTAAAAACGCGTTTTGGCACAAATCCATGTGCGGGTGCTAAAAAGAGCAGCATCAGCATGCTTTTCACGTCGTTTGGTAGAAATCCACACGCGCGTTCTGCCAAAAGCACCATTTGCATGCCTATCGTGTGGTTTTGCAGAAAACTGCGTCCGCGTCTACCAAAAGATGCATGCGCATGCTTAAAACGCGCTTTGGCACAAATCCATGTGCGGATGTTAAAAAGAGCAGCATCGGCATGCTTTTCACGTCGTTTGGTAGAAATCCACGCGCGCGTTCTGCCAAAAGCACCATTTGCATGCATATCGCGTGGTTTTGCAGAAAACTGCGTCCGCGTCTACCAAAAGATGCATGCGCATGCTTAAAACGCGTTTTGGCACAAATCCATGTGCGGGTGCTAAAAAGAGCAGCATCGGCATGCTTTTCACGTCGTTTGGTAGAAATCCACCCGCGCGTTCTGCCAAAAGCACCATTTGCATGCCTATCGTGTGGTTTTGCAGAAAACTGCGTCCGCGTCTACCAAAAGATGCATGCGCATGCTTAAAACGCGCTTTGGCACAAATCCATGTGCGGATGTTAAAAAGAGCAGCATCGGCATGCTTTTCACGTCGTTTGGTAGAAATCCACGCGCGCGTTCTGCCAAAAGCACCATTTGCATGCATATCGTGTGGTTTTGCAGAAAACTGCGTCCGCGTCTACCAAAAGATGCATGTGCATGCTAAAAACGCGTTTTGGCACAAATCCATGTGCGGGTGCTAAAAAGAGCAGCATCGGCATGCTTTTCACGTCGTTTGGTAGAAATCCACGCGCGCGTTCTGCCAAAACCACCATTTGCATGCATATCGTGTGGTTTTGCAGAAAACTGCGTCCGCGTCTACCAAAAGATGCATGCGCATGCTTAAAACGCGTTTTGGCACAAATCCATGTGCGGGTGCTAAAAAGAGCAGCATCGGCATGCTTTTCGCGTCGTTTGGTAGAAATCCACGCGCGCGTTCTGCCAAAAGCACCATTTGCATGCCTATCGTGTGGTTTTGCAGAAAACTGCGTCCGCGTCTACCAAAAGATGCATGCGCATGCTTAAAACGCGCTTTGGCACAAATCCATGTGCGGATGTTAAAAAGAGCAGCATCGGCATGCTTTTCACTTCGTTTGGTAGAAATCCACGCTCGCGTTCTGCCAAAAGCACCATTTGCATGCATATCGTGTGGTTTTGCAGAAAACTGCGTCCGCGTCTACCAAAAGATGCATGCGCATGCTTAAAACGCGTTTTGGCACAAATCCATGTGCGGGTGCTAAAAAGAGCAGCATCGGCATGCTTTTCACGTCGTTTGGTAGAAATCCACACGCGCGTTCTGCCAAAAGCACCATTTGCATGCATATCGTGTGGTTTTGCAGAAAACTGCGTCCGCGTCTACCAAAAGATGCATGTGCATGCTAAAAACGCGTTTTGGCACAAATCCATGTGCGGGTGCTAAAAAGAGCAGCATCGGCATGCTTTTCACGTCGTTTGGTAGAAATCCACGCGCGCGTTCTGCCAAAAGCACCATTTGCATGCCTATCGTGTGGTTTTGCAGAAAACTGCGTCCGCGTCTACCAAAAGATGCATGCGCATGCTTAAAACGCGTTTTGGCACAAATCCATGTGCGGATGTTAAAAAGAGCAGCATCGGCATGCTTTTCACGTCGTTTGGTAGAAATCCACTCGCGCGTTCTGCCAAAAGCACCATTTGCATGCATATCGTGTGGTTTTGCAGAAAACTGCGTCCGAGTCTACCGAAAGATGCATGCGCATGCTTAAAACGCGTTTTGGCACAAATCCATGTGCGGGTGCTAAAAAGAGCAGCATCGGCATGCTTTTCACGTCGTTTGGTAGAAATCCACACGCGCGTTCTGCCAAAAGCACCATTTGCATGCCTATCGTGTGGTTTTGCAGAAAACTGCGTCCGCGTCTACCAAAAGATGCATGCGCATGCTTAAAACGCGCTTTGGCACAAATCCATGTGCGGATGTTAAAAAGAGCAGCATCGGCATGCTTTTCACGTCGTTTGGTAGAAATCCACACGCGCGTTCTGCCAAAAGCACCATTTGCATGCATATCGTGTGGTTTTGCAGAAAACTGCGTCCGCGTCTACCAAAAGATGCATGTGCATGCTAAAAACGCGTTTTGGCACAAATCCATGTGCGGATGTTAAAAAGAGCAGCATCGGCATGCTTTTCACGTCGTTTGGTAGAAATCCACGCGCGCGTTCTGCCAAAAGCACCATTTGCATGCATATCGTGTGGTTTTGCAGAAAACTGCGTCCGCGTCTACCAAAAGATGCATGCGCATGCTTAAAACGCGTTTTGGCACAAATCCATGTGCGGGTGCTAAAAAGAGCAGCATCGGCATGCTTTTCACGTCGTTTGGTAGAAATCCACACGCGCGTTCTGCCAAAAGCACCATTTGCATGCCTATCGTGTGGTTTTGCAGAAAACTGCGTCCACCAAAAGATGCATGCGCATGCTTAAAACGCGTTTTGGCACAAATCCATGTGCGGGTGCTAAAAAGAGCAGCATCGGCATGCTTTTCACGTCGTTTGGTAGAAATCCACGCGCGCGTTCTGCCAAAAGCACCATTTGCATGCATATCGTGTGGTTTTGCAGAAAACTGCGTCCGCGTCTACCAAAAGATGCATGCGCATGCTTAAAACGCGTTTTGGCACAAATCCATGTGCGGGTGCTAAAAATAGCAGCATCGGCATGCTTTTCACGTCGTTTGGTAGAAATCCACACGCGCGTTCTGCCAAAAGCACCATTTGCATGCATATGGTGTGGTTTTGCAGAAAACTGCGTCCGCGTCTACCAAAAGATGCATGCGCATGCTTAAAACGCGCTTTGGCACAAATCATATGCGGATGTTAAAAAGAGCAGCGTCGGCATGCTTTTCACGTCGTTTGGTAGAAATCCACGCGCGCGTTCTGCCAAAAGCACCATTTTGCATGCATATCGTGTGGTTTTGCAGAAAACTGCGTCCGCGTCTACCAAAAGATGCATGCGCATGCTTAAAACGCGTTTTGGCACAAATCCATGTGCGGGTGCTAAAAAGAGCAGCATCGGCATGCTTTTCACGTCGTTTGGTAGAAATCCACACGCGCGTTCTGCAAAAGCACCATTTGCATGCATATCGTGTGGTTTTGCAGAAAACTGCGTCCGCGTCTACCAAAAGATGCATGTGCATGCTAAAAACGCGTTTTGCACAAATCCATGTGCGGGTGCTAAAAAGAGCAGCATCGGCATGCTTTTCACGTCGTTTGGTAGAAATCCACACGCGCGTTCTGCCAAAAGCACCATTTGCATGCCTATCGTGTGGTTTTGCAGAAAACTGCGTCCGCGTCTACCAAAAGATGCATGCGCATGCTTAAAACGCGCTTTGGCACAAATCCATGTGCGGATGTTAAAAAGAGCAGCATCGGCATGCTTTTCACGTCGTTTGGTAGAAATCCACGCGCGCGTTCTGCCAAAAGCACCATTTGCATGCATATCGTGTGGTTTTGCAGAAAACTGCGTCCGCGTCTACCAAAAGATGCATGCGCATGCTTAAAACGCGTTTGGCACAAATCCATGTGCGGGTGCTAAAAAGAGCAGCATCGGCATGCTTTTCACGTCGTTTGGTAGAAATCCACACGCGCGTTCTGCCAAAAGCACCATTTGCATGCCTATCGTGTGGTTTTGCAGAAAACTGCGTCCGCGTCTACCAAAAGATGCATGCGCATGCTTAAAACGCGCTTTGGCACAAATCCATGTGCGGATGTTAAAAAGAGCAGCATCGGCATGCTTTTCACGTCGTTTGGTAGAAATCCACGCGCGCGTTCTGCCAAAAGCACCATTTTGCATGCATATCGTGTGGTTTTGCAGAAAACTGCGTCCGCGTCTACCAAAAGATGCATGTGCATGCTAAAAACGCGTTTTGGCACAAATCCATGTGCGGGTGCTAAAAAGAGCAGCATCGGCATGCTTTTCACGTCGTTTGGTAGAAATCCACGCGCGCGTTCTGCCAAAACCACCATTTGCATGCATATCGTGTGGTTTTGCAGAAAACTGCGTCCGCGTCTACCAAAAGATGCATGCGCATGCTTAAAACGCGTTTTGGCACAAATCCATGTGCGGGTGCTAAAAAGAGCAACATCGGCATGCTTTTCGCGTCGTTTGGTAGAAATCCACGCGCGCGTTCTGCCAAAAGCACCATTTGCATGCCTATCGTGTGGTTTTGCAGAAAACTGCGTCCGCGTCTACCAAAAGATGCATGCGCATTCTTAAAACGCGCTTTGGCACAAATCCATGTGCGGATGTTAAAAAGAGCAGCATCGGCATGCTTTTCACTTCGTTTGGTAGAAATCCACGCTCGCGTTCTGCCAAAAGCACCATTTGCATGCATATCGTGTGGTTTTGCAGAAAACTGCGTCCGCGTCTACCAAAAGATGCATGCGCATGCTTAAAACGCGTTTTGGCACAAATCCATGTGCGGGTGCTAAAAAGAGCAGCATCGGCATGCTTTTCACGTCGTTTGGTAGAAATCCACACGCGCGTTCTGCCAAAAGCACCATTTGCATGCATATCGTGTGGTTTTGCAGAAAACTGCGTCCGCGTCTACCAAAAGATGCATGTGCATGCTAAAAACGCGTTTTGGCACAAATCCATGTGCGGGTGCTAAAAAGAGCAGCATCGGCATGCTTATCACGTCGTTTGGTAGAAATCCACGCGCGCGTTCTGCCAAAAGCACCATTTGCATGCCTATCGTGTGGTTTTGCAGAAAACTGCGTCCGCGTCTACCAAAAGATGCATGCGCATGCTTAAAACGCGTTTTGGCACAAATCCATGTGCGGATGTTAAAAAGAGCAGCATCGGCATGCTTTTCACGTCGTTTGGTAGAAATCCACGCGCGCGTTCTGCCAAAAGCACCATTTGCATGCATATCGTGTGGTTTTGCAGAAAACTGCGTCCGCGTCTACCAAAAGATGCATGTGCATGCTAAAAACGCGTTTTGGCACAAATCCATGTGCGGATGTTAAAAAGAGCAGCATCGGCATGCTTTTCACGTCGTTTGGTAGAAATCCACGCGCGCGTTCTGCCAAAAGCACCATTTGCATGCATATCGTGTGGTTTTGCAGAAAACTGCGTCCGCGTCTACCAAAAGATGCATGCGCATGCTTAAAACGCGTTTTGGCACAAATCCATGTGCGGGTGCTAAAAAGAGCAGCATCGGCATGCTTTTCACGTCGTTTGGTAGAAATCCACACGCGCGTTCTGCCAAAAGCACCATTTGCATGCCTATCGTGTGGTTTTGCAGAAAACTGCGTCCACCAAAAGATGCATGCGCATGCTTAAAACGCGTTTTGGCACAAATCCATGTGCGGGTGCTAAAAAGAGCAGCATCGGCATGCTTTTCACGTCGTTTGGTAGAAATCCACGCGCGCGTTCTGCCAAAAGCACCATTTGCATGCATATCGTGTGGTTTTGCAGAAACTGCGTCCGCGTCTACCAAAAGATGCATGCGCATGCTTAAAACGCGTTTTGGCACAAATCCATGTGCGGGTGCTAAAAAGAGCAGCATCGGCATGCTTTTCACGTCGTTTGGTAGAAATCCACACGCGCGTTCTGCCAAAAGCACCATTTGCATGCATATCGTGTGGTTTTGCAGAAAACTGCGTCCGCGTCTACCAAAAGATGCATGCGCATGCTTAAAACGCGCTTTGGCACAAATCCATATGCGGATGTTAAAAAGAGCAGCGTCGGCATGCTTTTCACGTCGTTTGGTAGAAATCCACGCGCGCGTTCTGCCAAAAGCACCATTTGCATGCATATCGTGTGGTTTTGCAGAAAACTGCGTCCGCGTCTACCAAAAGATGCATGCGCATGCTTAAAACGCGTTTTGGCACAAATCCATGTGCGGGTGCTAAAAAGAGCAGCATCGGCATGCTTTTCACGTCGTTTGGTAGAAATCCACACGCGCGTTCTGCCAAAAGCACCATTTGCATGCATATCGTGTGGTTTTGCAGAAAACTGCGTCCGCGTCTACCAAAAGATGCATGTGCATGCTAAAAACGCGTTTTGGCACAAATCCATGTGCGGGTGCTAAAAAGAGCAGCATAGGCATGCTTATTACGTCGTTTGGTAGAAATCCACACGCGCGTTCTGCCAAAAGCACCATTTGCATGCCTATCGTGTGGTTTTGCAGAAAACTGCGTCCGCGTCTACCAAAAGATGCATGCGCATGCTTAAAACGCGCTTTGGCACAAATCCATGTGCGGATGTTAAAAAGAGCAGCATCGGCATGCTTTTCACGTCGTTTGGTAGAAATCCACGCGCGCGTTCTGCCAAAAGCACCATTTGCATGCATATCGTGTGGTTTTGCAGAAAACTGCGTCCGCGTCTACCAAAAGATGCATGCGCATGCTTAAAACGCGTTTTGGCACAAATCCATGTGCGGGTGCTAAAAAGAGCAGCATCGGCATGCTTTTCACGTCGTTTGGTAGAAATCCACACGCGCGTTCTGCCAAAAGCACCATTTGCATGCCTATCGTGTGGTTTTGCAGAAAACTGCGTCCGCGTCTACCAAAAGATGCATGCGCATGCTTAAAACGCGCTTTGGCACAAATCCATGTGCGGATGTTAAAAAGAGCAGCATCGGCATGCTTTTCACGTCGTTTGGTAGAAATCCACGCGCGCGTTCTGCCAAAAGCACCATTTGCATGCATATCGTGTGGTTTTGCAGAAAACTGCGTCCGCGTCTACCAAAAGATGCATGTGCATGCTAAAAACGCGTTTTGGCACAAATCCATGTGCGGGTGCTAAAAAGAGCAGCATCGGCATGCTTTTCACGTCGTTTGGTAGAAATCCACGCGCGCGTTCTGCCAAAACCACCATTTGCATGCATATCGTGTGGTTTTGCAGAAAACTGCGTCCGCGTCTACCAAAAGATGCATGCGCATGCTTAAAACGCGTTTTGGCACAAATCCATGTGCGGGTGCTAAAAAGAGCAGCATCGGCATGCTTTTCACGTCGTTTGGTAGAAATCCACGCTCGCGTTCTGCCAAAAGCACCATTTGCATGCATATCGTGTGGTTTTGCAGAAAACTGCGTCCGCGTCTACCAAAAGATGCATGCGCATGCTTGAAACGCGTTTTGGCACAAATCCATGTGCGGGTGCTAAAAAGAGCAGCATCGGCATGCTTTTCACGTCGTTTGGTAGAAATCCACACGCGCGTTCTGCCAAAAGCACCATTTGCATGCATATCGTGTGGTTTTGCAGAAAACTGCGTCCGCGTCTACCAAAAGATGCATGTGCATGCTAAAAACGCGTTTTGGCACAAATCCATGTGCGGGTGCTAAAAAGAGCAGCATCGGCATGCTTTTCACGTCGTTTGGTAGAAATCCACGCGCGCGTTCTGCCAAAAGCACCATTTGCATGCCTATCGTGTGGTTTTGCAGAAAACTGCGTCCGCGTCTACCAAAAGATGCATGCGCATGCTTAAAACGCGTTTTGGCACAAATCCATGTGCGGATGTTAAAAAGAGCAGCATCGGCATGCTTTTCACGTCGTTTGGTAGAAATCCACGCGCGCGTTCTGCCAAAAGCACCATTTGCATGCATATCGTGTGGTTTTGCAGAAAACTGCGTCCGAGTCTACCGAAAGATGCATGCGCATGCTTAAAACGCGTTTTGGCACAAATCCATCTGCGGGTGCTAAAAAGAGCAGCATCGGCATGCTTTTCACGTCGTTTGGTAGAAATCCACACGCGCGTTCTGCCAAAAGCACCATTTGCATGCCTATCGTGTGGTTTTGCAGAAAACTGCGTCCGCGTCTACCAAAAGATGCATGCGCATGCTTAAAACGCGCTTTGGCACAAATCCATGTGCGGATGTTAAAAAGAGCAGCATCGGCATGCTTTTCACGTCGTTTGGTAGAAATCCACGCGCGCGTTCTGCCAAAAGCACCATTTGCATGCATATCGTGTGGTTTTGCAGAAAACTGCGTCCGCGTCTACCAAAAGATGCATGCGCATGCTTAAAACGCGTTTTGGCACAAATCCATGTGCGGGTGCTAAAAAGAGCAGCATCGGCATGCTTTTCACGTCGTTTGGTAGAAATCCACACGCGCATTCTGCCAAAAGCACCATTTGCATGCCTATCGTGTGGTTTTGCAGAAAACTGCGTCCGCGTCTACCAAAAGATGCATGCGCATGCTTAAAACGCGCTTTGGCACAAATCCATGTGCGGATGTTAAAAAGAGCAGCATCGGCATGCTTTTCACGTCGTTTGGTAGAAATCCACACGCGCGTTCTGCCAAAAGCACCATTTGCATGCATATCGTGTGGTTTTGCAGAAAACTGCGTCCGCGTCTACCAAAAGATGCATGTGCATGCTAAAAACGCGTTTTGGCACAAATCCATGTGCGGATGTTAAAAAGAGCAGCATCGGCATGCTTTTCACGTCGTTTGGTAGAAATCCACGCGCGCGTTCTGCCAAAAGCACCATTTGCATGCATATCGTGTGGTTTTGCAGAAAACTGCGTCCGCGTCTACCAAAAGATGCATGCGCATGCTTAAAACGCGTTTTGGCACAAATCCATGTGCGGGTGCTAAAAAGAGCAGCATCGGCATGCTTTTCACGTCGTTTGGTAGAAATCCACACGCGCGTTCTGCCAAAAGCACCATTTGCATGCCCATCGTGTGGTTTTGCAGAAAACTGCGTCCGCGTCTACCAAAAGATGCATGCGCATGCTTAAAACGCGTTTTGGCACAAATCCATGTGCGGGTGCTAAAAAGAGCAGCATCGGCATGCTTTTCACGTCGTTTGGTAGAAATCCACACGCGCGTTCTGCCAAAAGCACCATTTGCATGCCTATCGTGTGGTTTTGCAGAAAACTGCGTCCGCGTCTACCAAAAGATGCATGCGCATGCTTAAAACGCGCTTTGGCACAAATCCATGGGCGGATGTTAAAAAGAGCAGCATCGGCATGCTTTTCACGTCGTTTGGTAGAAATCCACGCGCGCGTTCTGCCAAAAGCACCATTTGCATGCATATCGTGTGGTTTTGCAGAAAACTGCGTCCGCGTCTACCAAAAGATGCATGCGCATGCTTAAAACGCGTTTTGGCACAAATCCATGTGCGGGTGCTAAAAAGAGCAGCATCGGCATGCTTTTCACGTCGTTTGGTAGAAATCCACACGCGCGTTCTGCCAAAAGCACCATTTGCATGCCTATCGTGTGGTTTTGCAGAAAACTGCGTCCGCGTCTACCAAAAGATGCATGCGCATGCTTAAAACGCGCTTTGGCACAAATCCATGTGCGGATGTTAAAAAGAGCAGCATCGGCATGCTTTTCACGTCGTTTGGTAGAAATCCACACGCGCGTTCTGCCAAAAGCACCATTTGCATGCATATCGTGTGGTTTTGCAGAAAACTGCGTCCGCGTCTACCAAAATATGCATGTGCATGCTAAAAACGCGTTTTGGCACAAATCCATGTGCGGATGTTAAAAAGAGCAGCATCGGCATGCTTTTCACGTCTTTTGGTAGAAATCCACGCGCGCGTTCTGCCAAAAGCACCATTTGCATGGATATCGTGTGGTTTTGCAGAAAACTGCGTCCGCGTCTACCAAAAGATGCATGCGCATGCTTAAAACGCGTTTTGGCACAAATCCATGTGCGGGTGCTAAAAAGAGCAGCATCGGCATGCTTTTCACGTCGTTTGGTAGAAATCCACACGCGCGTTCTGCCAAAAGCACCATTTGCATGCCTATCGTGTGGTTTTGCAGAAAACTGCGTCCGCGTCTACCAAAAGATGCATGCGCATGCTTAAAACGCGCTTTGGCACAAATCCATGTGCGGATGTTAAAAAGAGCAGCATCGGCATGCTTTTCACGTCGTTTGGTAGAAATCCACGCGCGCGTTCTGCCAAAAGCACCATTTGCATGCATATCGTGTGGTTTTGCAGAAAACTGCGTCCGCGTCTACCAAAAGATGCATGCGCATGCTTAAAACGCGTTTTGGCACAAATCCATGTGCGGGTGCTAAAAAGAGCAGCATCGGCATGCTTTTCACGTCGTTTGGTAGAAATCCACACGCGCGTTCTGCCAAAAGCACCATTTGCATGCATATCGTGTGGTTTTGCAGAAAACTGCGTCCGCGTCTACCAAAAGATGCATGCGCATGCTTAAAACGCGCTTTGGCACAAATCCATATGCGGATGTTAAAAAGAGCAGCGTCGGCATGCTTTTCACGTCGTTTGGTAGAAATCCACGCGCGCGTTCTGCCAAAAGCACCATTTGCATGCATATCGCGTGGTTTTGCAGAAAACTGCGTCCGCGTCTACCAAAAGATGCATGCGCATGCTTAAAACGCGTTTTGGCACAAATCCATGTGCGGGTGCTAAAAAGAGCAGCATCGGCATGCTTTTCACGTCGTTTGGTAGAAATCCACAAGCGCGTTCTGCCAAAAGCACCATTTGCATGCATATCGTGTGGTTTTGCAGAAAACTGCGTCCGCGTCTACCAAAAGATGCATGTGCATGCTAAAAACGCGTTTTGGCACAAATCCATGTGCGGGTGCTAAAAAGAGCAGCATCGGCATGCTTTTCACGTCGTTTGGTAGAAATACACACGCGCGTTCTGCCAAAAGCACCATTTGCATGCCTATCGTGTGGTTTTGCAGAAAACTGCGTCCGCGTCTACCAAAAGATGCATGCGCATGCTTAAAACGCGCTTTGGCACAAATCCATGTGCGGATGTTAAAAAGAGCAGCATCGGCATGCTTTTCACGTCGTTTGGTAGAAATCCACGCGCGCGTTCTGCCAAAAGCACCATTTGCATGCATATCGTGTGGTTTTGCAGAAAACTGCGTCCGCGTCTACCAAAAGATGCATGCGCATGCTTAAAACGCGTTTTGGCACAAATCCATGTGCGGGTGCTAAAAAGAGCAGCATCGGCATGCTTTTCACGTCGTTTGGTAGAAATCCACACGCGCGTTCTGCCAAAAGCACCATTTGCATGCCTATCGTGTGGTTTTGCAGAAAACTGCGTCCGCGTCTACCAAAAGATGCATGCGCATGCTTAAAACGCGCTTTGGCACAAATCCATGTGCGGATGTTAAAAAGAGCAGCATCGGCATGCTTTTCACGTCGTTTGGTAGAAATCCACGCGCGCGTTCTGCCAAAAGCACCATTTGCATGCATATCGTGTGGTTTTGCAGAAAACTGCGTCCGCGTCTACCAAAAGATGCATGTGCATGCTAAAAACGCGTTTTGGCACAAATCCATGTGCGGATGTTAAAAAGAGCAGCATCGGCATGCTTTTCACGTCGTTTGGTAGAAATCCACGCGCGCGTTCTGCCAAAAGCACCATTTGCATGCATA
>NW_027460561.1:0-57664 GCF_050947875.1 Dermacentor variabilis | reverse complement strand
CTCACCCCCAACATTACTGTAATAATTTCACAACTTTTCGGACTACATTTCCAGCACCCTCGAGGCGCCGGTCTAGTGACGAAGTTAAGCAAAAGAAGCTCGGCCCTGTGATGCAGTTAGTTTCGCGTGTTTGAATGTTACCGGGAGAGGTTCGTGACGCTTTCTCTGACCCCCAACATTACCGTAATAATTTCACTACTTTTCGGACAACATTTCACGCACCCTCGCGTCGCAAGTCTGGTGACGAAGTTAAGCAAAAGCAGCTCGGCCCCGTGATGCAGTTAGTTTCGCGTGTTTGAATGTTACCGGGAGAGGTGCGTGACGCTTTCTCTGACGCCCAACATTACCGTAATAATTTCACTACTTTTCGGACTACATTTCAAGCACCCTCGCGGGGCCAGTTTTGTGACGAAGTTAACCAAAAGCAGCTCGGTGGTGGTATGCAGTTAGTTTTACGTGTACTGAATGTTACCGGGAGAGGTTCGTGACGCTTTCTCTGACCCCCAACATTACCGTAACAATTTCACTACTTTTCGGATTACATTCCAAGCACCCTCGCGGCGCCAGGTTTTGTGACGAAGTTAACCAAAAGCAGCTCGGCCGTCGGATGCAGTTGGTTTCGCGTGAACTGAATGTTACCGGGAGAGGTTCGTGACGCTTTCTCTGTCCCCCAACACTACCGTAATAATTTCACTACTTTTCGGACTGCATTTCAAGCACCCTCGCGGCGCCAGTTTTGTGACGAAGTTAACCAAAAGCACCTCGGCCGTGTGATGCAATTAGTTTTGCGTGTACTGAATGTTATGGGAGAGGTTCGTGACGCTTTCTGTGACCCCCAATATTGCCGTAATAATTTCACTACTTTTCGGAATACATTTCAAGCACCCTCGCGGCGCCAGGTTTTGTGACGAAGTTAACCAAAAGCAGCTCGGCCGTGGGATGCAGTTAGTTTCGCGTGTACTTAATGTTACCGGGAGAGGTTCGTGACGCTTTCTCTGTCCCCCAACATTACCGTAATAATTTCACTACTTTTCGGACTGCATTTCAAGCACCCTCGCGGCGCCAGTTTTGTGACGAAGTTAACCAAAAGCACCTCGGCCGTGTGATGCGGTTAGTTTCGCGTGTATTAAATGTTACCGGGAGAGGTCCGTGACGCTTTCTCTGTCCCCCAACATTACCGTAATAATTTCACTACTTTCCGGACTACATTTCAAGCACCCTCGCGGCTCCAGTCTGGTGACGAAGTTAAGCAAAAGAAGCTCGGCCCTGTGATGCAGTTAGTTTCGCGTGTACTGAATGTTACCGGGAGAGGTTCGTGACGCTTTCTCTGACCCCCAACATTACCGGAATAATTTCACTACTTTTCGGACTGCATTTCAAGCACCCTCGTGGCGCCAGGTTTTGTGACGAAGTTAACCAAAAGCAGCTCGGCGGTGGTATGCAGTTAGTTTTACGTGTACTGAATGGTACCGGGAGACGTTCGTGACGCTTTCTCTCACCCCCAACATTACTGTAATAATTTCACAACTTTTCGGACTACATTTCAAGCACCCTCGAGGCGCCGGTCTAGTGACGAAGTTAAGCAAAAGAAGCTCGGCCCTGTGATGCAGTTAGTTTCGCGTGTTTGAATGTTACCGGGAGAGGTTCGTGACGCTTTCTCTGACCCCCAACATTACCGTAATAATTTCACTACTTTTCGGACTACATTTCAAGCACCCTCGCGTCGCAAGTCTGGTGACGAAGTTAAGCAAAAGCAGCTCGGCCCTGTGATGCAGTTAGTTTCGCGTGTTTGAATGTTACCGGGAGAGGTGCGTGACGCTTTCTCTGACGCCCAACATTACCGTAATAATTTCACTACTTTTCGGACTACATTTCAAGCACCCTCGCGGGGCCAGTTTTGTGACGAAGTTAACCAAACGCAGCTCGGTGGTGGTATGCAGTTTGTTTTACGTGTACTGAATGTTACCGGGAGAGGTTCGTGACGCTTTCTCTCACCCCCAACATTACTGTAATAATTTCACAACTTTTCGGACTACAGTTTAGGCACCCTCGCGGCGCCAGCTTTTATGACGAAGTTAACCAAAAGCAGCTCAGCCGTGTGATGCGGTTAGTTTCGCGTGTAATAAATGTTACCGGGAGAGATTCGTGACGCTTTCTCTGACCCCCAACATTACCGTAATATTTTCACTACTTTTCGGACTACATTTCAAGCACCATCGCGGCGCCAGGTTTTGTGACGAAGTTAACCAAAAGCAGCTCGGCCGTGGGATGCAGTTACTTTCGCGTGTACTGAAGGTTACCGGGAGAGGTTCGTGACGCTTTCTCTGACCCCCAAAATTACCGTAATAATTTCACTACTTTTCGGACTACATTTCAAACACCCTCGCGGCGCCTGGTTTTGTGACGAAGTTAACCAAACGCAGCTCGGCCATGTGATGCAATTAGTTTTGCGTGTACTGAATGTTACCGGGAGAGGTTCGTGACGCTTTCTCTGACCCCCAACATTACCGTAACAATTTCACTACTTTTCGGATTACATTCCAAGCACCCTCGCGGCGCCAGGTTTTGTGACGAAGTTAACCAAAAGCAGCTCGGCCGTGGGATGCAGTTGGTTTCGCGTGAACTGAATGTTACCGGGAGAGGTTCGTGACGCTTTCTCTGTCCCCCAACACTACCGTAATAATTTCACTACTTTTCGGACTGCATTTCAAGCACCCTCGCGGCGCCAGTTTTGTGACGAAGTTAACCAAAAGCACCTCGGCCGTGTGATGCAATTAGTTTTGCGTGCACTGAATGTTATGGGAGAGGTTCGTGACGCTTTCTGTGACCCCCAATATTGCCGTAATAATTTCACTACTTTTCGGAATACATTTCAAGCACCCTCGCGGCGCCAGGTTTTGTGACGAAGTTAACCAAAAGCAGCTCGGCCGTGGGATGCAGTTAGTTTCGCGTGTACTTAATGTTACCGGGAGAGGTTCGTGACGCTTTCTCTGTCCCCCAACATTACCGTAATAATTTCACTACTTTTCGGACTGCATTTCAAGCACCCTCGCGGCGCCAGTTTTGTGACGAAGTTAACCAAAAGCACCTCGGCCGTGTGATGCGATTAGTTTCGCGTGTATTAAATGTTACCGGGAGAGATTCGTGACGCTTTCTCTGACCCCCAACATTACCGTAATAATTTCACTACTTTTCGGACTACATTTCAAGCACCCACGCGGCGCCAGGTTCTGTGACGAAGTTAACCAAAAGCAGCTCCGCCGTGTGATGCAGTTAGTTTCGCGTCCACTGAATGTTATAGGGAGAGGTTCGTGACGCTTTCTCTGACCCCCAACATTACCGTAATAATTTCACTACTTTTCGGACTACATTTCAAGCACCCTCGTGGCGCCAGGTTTTGTGAAGAAGTTAACAAAAAGCAGCTCGGCCGTGTGATGCAGATAGTTTCGCGCGTACTAAATGTTACCGGGAGAGGTCCGTGACGCTTTCTCTGTCCCCGAACATTACCGTAATAATTTCACTACTTTCCGGACTACATTTCAAGCACCCTCGCGGCTCCAGTCTGGTGACGAAGTTAAGCAAAAGAAGCTCGGCCCTGTGATGCAGTTAGTTTCGCGTGTATGAATGTTACCGGGAAAGGTGCGTGACGCTTTCTCTGACCCCCAACATTACCGTATTAATTTCACTACTTTTCGGACTACATTTAAAGCACCCTCGCGGGGCCAGTTTTGTGACGAAGTTAACCAAAAGCAGCTCGGCGGTGGTATGCAGTTAGTTTTACGTGTACTGAATGGTACCGGGAGACGTTCGTGACGCTTTCTCTCACCCCCAACATTACCGTAATAATTTCACAACTTTTCGGACTACATATTAAACACCCTCGCGGCGCCAGCTTTTGTGACGAAGTTAACCAAAAGCAGCTCGGCCGTGTGATGCGGTTAGTTTCGCGTGTACTAAATGTTACCGGGAGAGATTCGTGACGCTTTCTCTGACCCCCAAAATTACCGTAGTAATTTCACTACTTTTCGGACTACATATCAAGCACCCTCGCGGCGCCAGGTTTTGTGACGAAGTTAACCGAAAGCAGCTCGGCGGTGGCATGCAGTTAGTTTTACGTGTACTGAATGTTACCGGGAGAGGTTCGTGACGCTTTCTCTGACCCCCAACATTACCGTAACAATTTCACTACTTTTCGGATTACATTCCAAGCACCCTCGCGGCGCCAGGTTTTGTGACGAAGTTAACCAAAAGCAGCTCGGCCGTCGGATGCAGTTGGTTTCGCGTGAACTGAATGTTACCGGGAGAGGTTCGTGACGCTTTCTCTGTCCCCCAACACTACCGTAATAATTTCACTACTTTTCGGACTGCATTTCAAGCACCCTCGCGGCGCCAGTTTTGTGACGAAGTTAACCAAAAGCACCTCGGCCGTGTGATGCAATTAGTTTTGCGTGTACTGAATGTTATGGGAGAGGTTCGTGACGCTTTCTGTGACCCCCAATATTGCCGTAATAATTTCACTACTTTTCGGAATACATTTCAAGCACCCTCGCGGCGCCAGGTTTTGTGACGAAGTTAACCAAAAGCAGCTCGGCCGTGGGATGCAGTTAGTTTCGCGTGTACTTAATGTTACCGGGAGAGGTTCGTGACGCTTTCTCTGTCCCCCAACATTACCGTAATAATTTCACTACTTTTCGGACTGCATTTCAAGCACCCTCGCGGCGCCAGTTTTGTGACGAAGTTAACCAAAAGCACCTCGGCCGTGTGATGCGGTTAGTTTCGCGTGTATTAAATGTTACCGGGAGAGGTCCGTGACGCTTTCTCTGTCCCCCAACATTACCGTAATAATTTCACTACTTTCCGGACTACATTTCAAGCACCCTCGCGGCTCCAGTCTGGTGACGAAGTTAAGCAAAAGAAGCTCGGCCCTGTGATGCAGTTAGTTTCGCGTGTACTGAATGTTACCGGGAGAGGTTCGTGACGCTTTCTCTGACCCCCAACATTACCGGAATAATTTCACTACTTTTCGGACTGCATTTCAAGCACCCTCGTGGCGCCAGGTTTTGTGACGAAGTTAACCAAAAGCAGCTCGGCGGTGGTATGCAGTTAGTTTTACGTGTACTGAATGGTACCGGGAGACGTTCGTGACGCTTTCTCTCACCCCCAACATTACTGTAATAATTTCACAACTTTTCGGACTACATTTCAAGCACCCTCGAGGCGCCGGTCTAGTGACGAAGTTAAGCAAAAGAAGCTCGGCCCTGTGATGCAGTTAGTTTCGCGTGTTTGAATGTTACCGGGAGAGGTTCGTGACGCTTTCTCTGACCCCCAACATTACCGTAATAATTTCACTACTTTTCGGACTACATTTCAAGCACCCTCGCGTCGCAAGTCTGGTGACGAAGTTAAGCAAAAGCAGCTCGGCCCTGTGATGCAGTTAGTTTCGCGTGTTTGAATGTTACCGGGAGAGGTGCGTGACGCTTTCTCTGACGCCCAACATTACCGTAATAATTTCACTACTTTTCGGACTACATTTCAAGCACCCTCGCGGGGCCAGTTTTGTGACGAAGTTAACCAAACGCAGCTCGGTGGTGGTATGCAGTTTGTTTTACGTGTACTGAATGTTACCGGGAGAGGTTCGTGACGCTTTCTCTCACCCCCAACATTACTGTAATAATTTCACAACTTTTCGGACTACAGTTTAGGCACCCTCGCGGCGCCAGCTTTTATGACGAAGTTAACCAAAAGCAGCTCAGCCGTGTGATGCGGTTAGTTTCGCGTGTAATAAATGTTACCGGGAGAGATTCGTGACGCTTTCTCTGACCCCCAACATTACCGTAATATTTTCACTACTTTTCGGACTACATTTCAAGCACCATCGCGGCGCCAGGTTTTGTGACGAAGTTAACCAAAAGCAGCTCGGCCGTGGGATGCAGTTACTTTCGCGTGTACTGAAGGTTACCGGGAGAGGTTCGTGACGCTTTCTCTGACCCCCAAAATTACCGTAATAATTTCACTACTTTTCGGACTACATTTCAAACACCCTCGCGGCGCCTGGTTTTGTGACGAAGTTAACCAAACGCAGCTCGGCCATGTGATGCAATTAGTTTTGCGTGTACTGAATGTTACCGGGAGAGGTTCGTGACGCTTTCTCTGACCCCCAACATTACCGTAACAATTTCACTACTTTTCGGATTACATTCCAAGCACCCTCGCGGCGCCAGGTTTTGTGACGAAGTTAACCAAAAGCAGCTCGGCCGTGGGATGCAGTTGGTTTCGCGTGAACTGAATGTTACCGGGAGAGGTTCGTGACGCTTTCTCTGTCCCCCAACACTACCGTAATAATTTCACTACTTTTCGGACTGCATTTCAAGCACCCTCGCGGCGCCAGTTTTGTGACGAAGTTAACCAAAAGCACCTCGGCCGTGTGATGCAATTAGTTTTGCGTGCACTGAATGTTATGGGAGAGGTTCGTGACGCTTTCTGTGACCCCCAATATTGCCGTAATAATTTCACTACTTTTCGGAATACATTTCAAGCACCCTCGCGGCACCAGGTTTTGTGACGAAGTTAACCAAAAGCAGCTCGGCCGTGGGATGCAGTTAGTTTCGCGTGTACTTAATGTTACCGGGAGAGGTTCGTGACGCTTTCTCTGTCCCCCAACATTACCGTAATAATTTCACTACTTTTCGGACTGCATTTCAAGCACCCTCGCGGCGCCAGTTTTGTGACGAAGTTAACCAAAAGCACCTCGGCCGTGTGATGCGATTAGTTTCGCGTGTATTAAATGTTACCGGGAGAGATTCGTGACGCTTTCTCTGACCCCCAACATTACCGTAATAATTTCACTACTTTTCGGACTACATTTCAAGCACCCACGCGGCGCCAGGTTCTGTGACGAAGTTAACCAAAAGCAGCTCCGCCGTGTGATGCAGTTAGTTTCGCGTCCACTGAATGTTATAGGGAGAGGTTCGTGACGCTTTCTCTGACCCCCAACATTACCGTAATAATTTCACTACTTTTCGGACTACATTTCAAGCACCCTCGTGGCGCCAGGTTTTGTGAAGAAGTTAACAAAAAGCAGCTCGGCCGTGTGATGCAGATAGTTTCGCGCGTACTAAATGTTACCGGGAGAGGTCCGTGACGCTTTCTCTGTCCCCGAACATTACCGTAATAATTTCACTACTTTCCGGACTACATTTCAAGCACCCTCGCGGCTCCAGTCTGGTGACGAAGTTAAGCAAAAGAAGCTCGGCCCTGTGATGCAGTTAGTTTCGCGTGTATGAATGTTACCGGGAAAGGTGCGTGACGCTTTCTCTGACCCCCAACATTACCGTATTAATTTCACTACTTTTCGGACTACATTTAAAGCACCCTCGCGGGGCCAGTTTTGTGACGAAGTTAACCAAAAGCAGCTCGGCGGTGGTATGCAGTTAGTTTTACGTGTACTGAATGGTACCGGGAGACGTTCGTGACGCTTTCTCTCACCCCCAACATTACCGTAATAATTTCACAACTTTTCGGACTACATATTAAACACCCTCGCGGCGCCAGCTTTTGTGACGAAGTTAACCAAAAGCAGCTCGGCCGTGTGATGCGGTTAGTTTCGCGTGTACTAAATGTTACCGGGAGAGATTCGTGACGCTTTCTCTGACCCCCAAAATTACCGTAGTAATTTCACTACTTTTCGGACTACATATCAAGCACCCTCGCGGCGCCAGGTTTTGTGACGAAGTTAACCGAAAGCAGCTCGGCGGTGGCATGCAATTAGTTTCGCGTGTACTGAATGTTACCGGGAGGGGTTCGTGACGCTTTCTCTGACCCCCAGCATTAAAGTAATGATTTCATTACTTTTCGGACTACATTTCAAGCACCCTCGCGGCGCCAGGTTTTGTGACGAAGTTAACCAAAAGCACCTCGGCCGTGTGATGCAATTAGTTTTGCGTGTACTGAATGTTACCGGGAGAGGTTCGTGACGCTTTCTCTGACCCCCAACATTACCGTAATAATTTCACTACTTTTCGGACTACATTTCAAGTACCCTCGCGGCGCCAGTCTGGTGACGAACTTAAGCAAAAGCAGCTCGGCCGTGTGATGCGATTAGTTTCGCGCGAACTAAATGTTACCGGGAGAGATTCGTGACGCTTTCTCTGACCCCCAATATTACCGTAATAATTTCACTACTTTTCGGACTACATTTCAAGCACCCTCGCGGCGCCAGGTTCTGTGACGAAGTTAACCAAAAGCAGCTCCGCCGTGTGATGAAGTTAGTTTCGCGTCCACTGAATGTTATAGGGAGAGGTTCGTGACGCTTTCTCTGACCCCCAACATTACAGTAATAATTTCACTACTTCTTGGACTACTTTTCAAGCACCCTCGCGGCGCCACGTTCTGTGACGGAGTTAACCAAAAGCAGCTCGGCCGTGGGATGCAGTTAGTTTCACGTGTACTGAATGTTACCGGGAGAGGTTCGTGACGCTTTCTCTGACCCCCAACATTACCGTAATAATTTCACTACTTTTCGGACTGTATTTCAAGCACCCTCGTGGCGCCAGGTTTTGTGACGAAGTTAACCAAAAGCAGCTCGGCGGTGGTATGCAGTTACTTTTACGTGTACTGAATGGTACCGGGAGACGTTCGTGACGCTTTCTCTCACCCCCAACATTACTAAAATAATTTCACAACTTTTCGGACTACATTTCAAGCACCCTCGAGGCGCCAGTCTAGTGACGAAGTTAAGCAAAAGAAGCTCGGCCCTGTGATGCAGTTAGTTTCGCGTGTTTGAATGTTACCGGGAGAGGTTCGTGACGCTTTCTCTGACCCCCAACATTACCGTAATAATTTCACTACTTTTCGGACTACATTTCAAGCACCTTCGCGTCGCCAGTCTGGTGACGAAGTTAAGCAAAAGCAGCTCGGCCCTGTGATGCAGTTAGTTTCGCGTGTTTGAATGTTACCGGGAGAGGTGCGTGACGCTTTCTCTGACGCCCAACATTACCGTAATAATTTCACTACTTTTCGGACTACATTTCAAGCACCCTCGCGGGGCCAGTTTTGTGACGAAGTTAACCAAAAGCAGCTCGGTGGTGGTATGCAGTTAGTTTTACGTGTACTGAATGTTACCGGGAGAGGTTCGTGACGCTTTCTCTCACCCCCAACATTACTGTAATAATTTCACAACTTTTCGGACTACAGTTTAGGCACCCTCGCGGCGCTAGCTTTTATGACGAAGTTAACCAAAAGCAGCTCGGCCGTGGGATGCAGTTGGTTTCGCGTGAACTGAATGTTACCGGGAGAGGTTCGTGACGCTTTCTCTGTCCCCCAACATTACCGTAATAATTTCACTACTTTTCGGACTGCATTTCAAGCACCCTCGCGGCGCCAGTTTTGTGACGAAGTTTACCAAAAGCACCTCGGCCGTGTGATGCAATTAGTTTTGCGTGTACTGAATGTTATGGGAGAGGTTCGTGACGCTTTCTGTGACCCCCAATATTACCGTAATAATTTCACTACTTTTCGGTCTACATTTCAAGCACCCTCGCGGCGCCAGGTTTTGTGACGAAGTTAACCAAAAGCAGCTCGGCCGTGGGATGCAGTTAGTTTCGCGTGTACTTAATGTTACCGGGAGAGGTTCGTGACGCTTTCTCTGTCCCCCAACATTACCGTAATAATTTCACTACTTTTCGGACTGCATTTCAAGCACCCTCGCGGCGCCAGTTTTGTGACGAAGTTAACCAAAAGCACCTCGGCCGTGTGATGCGGTTAGTTTCGCGTGTATTAAATGTTACCGGGAGAGATTCGTTACGCTTTCTCTGACCCCCAACATTACCGTAATAATTTAAGTACTTTTCGGACTACATTTCAAGCACCCACGCGGCGCCAGGTTCTGTGACGAAGTTAACCAAAAGCAGCTCCGCCGTGTGATGCAGTTAGTTTCGCGTCCACTGAATGTTATAGGGAGAGGTTCGTGACGCTTTCTCTGACCCCCAACATTACCGTAATAATTTCACTACTTTTCGGACTACATTTCAAGCACCCTTGTGGCGCCAGCTTTTGTGAAGAAGTTAACAAAAAGCAGCTCGGCCGTGTGATGCAGATAGTTTCGCGCGTACTAAATGTTACCGGGAGAGGTCCGTGACGCTTTCTCTGTCCCCCAACATTACTGTAATAATTTCACTACTTTCCGGACTACATTTCAAGCACCCTCGCGGCTCCAGTCTGGTGACGAAGTTAAGCAAAAGAAGCTCGGCCCTGTGATGTGATGATGTGATGTGGTGTATGAATGTTACCGGGAAAGGTGCGTGACGCTTTCTCTGACCCCCAACATTACCGTAATAATTTCACTACTTTTCGGACTACAATTAAAGCACCCTCGCGGGGCCAGTTTTGTGACGAAGTTAACCAAAAGCAGCTCGGCGGTGGTATGCAGTTAGTTTCACGTGTACTGAATGGTACCGGGAGACGTTCGTGACGCTTTCTCTCACCCCCAACATTACCGTAATAATTTCACAACTTTTCGGACTACATATTAAACACCCTCGCGGCGCCAGCTTTTGTGACGAAGTTAACCAAAAGCAGCTCGGCCGTGTGATGCGGTTAGTTTCGCGTGTACTAAATGTTACCGGGAGAGATTCGTGACGCTTTCTCTGACCCCCAAAATTACCGTAGTAATTTCACTACTTTTCGGACTACATATCAAGCACCCTCGCGGCGCCAGGTTTTGTGACGAAGTTAACCGAAAGCAGCTCGGCGGTGGCATGCAATTAGTTTCGCGTGTACTGAATGTTACCGGGAGGGGTTCGTGACGCTTTCTCTGACCCCCAGCATTAAAGTAATGATTTCATTACTTTTCGGACTACATTTCAAGCACCCTCGCGGCGCCAGGTTTTGTGACGAAGTTAACCAAAAGCAGCTCGGTGGTGGTATGCAGTTAGTTTTACGTGTACTGAATGTTACCGGGAGAGGTTCGTGACGCTTTCTCTCACCCCCAACATTACCGTAATAATTTCACTACTTTTCGGACTGCATTTCAAGCACCCTCGCGGCGCCAGTTTTGTGACGAAGTTAACCAAAAGCACCTCGGCCGTGTGATGCAATTAGTTTTGCGTGTACTGAATGTTATGGGAGAGGTTCGTGACGCTTTCTGTGACCCCCAATATTACCGTAATAATTTCACTACTTTTCGGACTACATTTCAAGCACCCTCGCGGCGCCAGGTTTTGTGACGAAGTTAACCAAAAGGAGCTCGGCCGTGGGATGCAGTTAGTTTCGCGTGTACTTAATGTTACCGGGAGAGGTTCGTGACGCTTTCTCTGTCCCCCAACATTACCGTAATAATTTCACTACTTTTCGGACTGCATTTCAAGCACCCTCGAAGCGCCAGTTTTGTGACGAAGTTAACCGAAAGCACCTCGGCCGTGTGATGCGGTTAGTTTCGCGTGTATTAAATGTTACCGGGAGAGATTCGTGACGCTTTCTCTGACCCCCAACATTACCGTAACAATTTCACTACTTTTCGGATTACATTCCAAGCACCCTCGCGGCGCCAGGTTTTGTGACGAAGTTAACCAAAAGCAGCTCGGCCGTGGGATGCAGTTGGTTTCGCGTGAAATGAATGTTACCGGGAGAGGTTCGTGACGCTTTCTCTGTCCCCCAACATTACCGTAATAATTTCACTACTTTTCGGACTGCATTTCAAGCACCCTCGCGGCGCCAGTTTTGTGACGAAGTTAACCAAAAGCACCTCGGCCGTGTGATGCGGTTAGTTTCGCGTCCACTGAATGTTATAGGGAGAGGTTCGTGACGCTTTCTCTGACCCCCAACATTACCGTAATAATTTCACTACTTTTCGGACTACATTTCAAGCACCCTCGTGGCGCCAGGTTTTGTGAAGAAGTTAACAAAAAGCAGCTCGGCCGTGTGATGCAGATATTTTCGCGCGTACTAAATGTTACCGGGAGAGGTCCGTGACGCTTTATCTGTCCCCCAACATTACCGTAATAATTTCACTACTTTCCGGACTACATTTCAAGCACCCTCGCGGCTCCAGTCTGGTGACGAAGTTAAGCAAAAGAAGCTCGGCCCTGTGATGCAGTTAGTTTCGCGTGTATGAATGTTACCGGGAAAGGTGCGTGACGCTTTCTCTGACCCCCAACATTACCGTAATAATTTCACTACTTTTCGGACTACATTTAAAGCACCCTCGCGGGGCCAGTTTTGTGACGAAGTTAACCAAAAGCAGCTCGGCGGTGGTATGCAGTTAGTTTTACGTGTACTGAATGGTACCGGGAGACGTTCGTGACGCTTTCTCTCACCCCCAACATTACCGTAATAATTTCACAACTTTTCGGACTACATATTAAACACCCTCGCGGCGCCAGCTTTTGTGACGAAGTTAACCAAAAGCAGCTCGGCCGTGTGATGCGGTTAGTTTCGCGTGTACTAAATGTTACCGGGAGAGATTCGTGACGCTTTCTCGGACCCCCAAAATTACCGTAGTAATTTCACTACTTTTCGGACTACATATCAAGCACCCTCGCGGCGCCAGGTTTTGTGACGAAGTTAACCGAAAGCAACTCGGCGGTGGCATGCAATTAGTTTCGCGTGTACTGAATGTTACCGGGAGGGGTTCGTGACGCTTTCTCTGACCCCCAGCATTAAAGTAATGATTTCATTACTTTTCGGACTACATTTCAAGCACCCTCGCGGCGCCAGGTTTTGTGACGAAGTTAACCAAAAGCAGCTCGGTGGTGGTATGCAGTTAGTTTTACGTGTACTGAATGTTACCGGGAGAGGTTCGTGACGCTTTCTCTCACCCCCAACATTACCGTAATAATTTCACTACTTTTCGGACTGCATTTCAAGCACCCTCGCGGCAACAGTTTTGTGACGAAGTTAACCAAAAGCACCTCGGCCGTGTGATGCAATTAGTTTTGCGTGTACTGAATGTTATGGGAGAGGTTCGTGACGCTTTCTGTGACCCCCAATATTACCGTAATAATTTCGCTACTTTTCGGACTACATTTCAAGCACCCTCGCGGCGCCAGGTTTTGTGACGAAGTTAACCAAAAGCAGCTCGGCCGTGGGATGCAGTTAGTTTCGCGTGTACTTAATGTTACCGGGAGAGGTTCGTGACGGTTTCTCTGTCCCCCAACATTACCGTAATAATTTCACTACTTTTCGGACTGCATTTCAAGCACCCTCGCAGCGCCAGTTTTGTGACGAAGTTAACCAAAAGCACCTCGGCCGTGTGATGCGGTTAGTTTCGCGTGTATTAAATGTTACCGGGAGAGATTCGTGACGCCCCTATTGGAAAATCTTATTTAAATTCAAACTGGGTTATACAGGTTTAAACTGGTTCTAACAGGGACCTGTTTAGCAACAAACAGGTATAAACAGGACCAGTTTACACATGAACAGGTTTGAACGGGGTCCCGTTTGGCTGCAAACAGGTATAAACTGGACCAGTTTACACACGAACCGGTCTGAACGGGGTCCCGTTTGGCATGCAAACAGGTATAAACTGGACCAGTTTACACACGAACCGGTCTGAACGGGGTCCCGTTTGGCATGCAAAGAGGTATAAACAGGACCAGTTCACACACGAACAGGTCTGAGCGGGGTCCCGTTTGGCATGCAAGCAGGTATAGGCATGACCAGTTCACGCAGAAATGGGTCTTAACAGGGGCCCTGTTTGCAACTAAACTGGCTTATACTGGACGCAGTGGCACCATATAGGGTCGCCTGTTTGTCACAAAAGCTGGTTTAATCTGGAGCTTTGTGGCAACCATACTGGATGGCATAATGCATACCAGTTTAATGCTTGAATAGAACTGGGAGGAACTTTTTTTATTGTTCGACATCCTGACAATTTAGCCCCTAGTGCTGAATTGGGGCCATTATCAAGCTCTACTGAAATTGCGTGACCACCTCGGAACATTCACAGACCAAACTGCGATATGCTAGCTGCGAATTTCAATCCGATTCCCGGTCCTGCCCAGTTGAAAAAGACAACAGGAATTCCTGCTGCAAACACAGAAATTTCTGTTGTACGACAGATGTTCCTAACATTTCTGTAGTTGCGACAGACATTACTGACGTTACGACAGCAATTATGACGTCGCAACAGAAACATTCGGTCGCGACGGCCAAGAGTTCTGAAGTCGCAACAGAAGCACCTTCGGTCGCGGCCCTTTATATTAACATGTCAGCTTCGCATCGGTGGTGTACACTGTACTTTTCTCTTGCGCGGTATTCAATCGTGCTTCTCTGAAGCCGGCAATACTGATAGCACCGACACCAGTATTAAAGTCGACGTGGCCAATTGTTATAATTGTGCCGTGACGACGCGGCACCAGCCCCCCCCCCCCCCCCCCCGCAACGCCCTACCGGCCTCCTCAAAATCGGTCGCTGATCAAAATCATACCATCTGCGGGAATGGCTGCGTATCCGCTTTGTTTTATTTGGTAAGATGGGGCCCACAAGCCTGTGGACTTACATGTGCGGTTACACTGAGACATTAGTTAATTCCCAGAAATATTGCACAAGCTTATGCGAAGCGGAAAAGAAGTTTTGGATTGTTCCACAAAGTTGCGTGAAAAGCTGTCTCGCTCGGGTCTCATTAATCTGGTACAGCGCTGCCGTGAGAAGCCAGTATTCTGTCGGGATGAAGACTCACCCACTAGTGTTTATGTAGCTATATAGCATTGAACACGAATTATATGCGAGCTCAAAAGTGTAAAGAGCAAGAGCCAACTGTCGGAATTAGCAGTAACAACCCTCAGTGTCCCCGGTCACCGTTGTCTACTTCTGAATTTCTTATCAAATATGGACATCGTTACAGCAAAATCGATGGTCTAGCACTCCACGATGTACCTGTCGATGGTAACAACACTTTTGCTCATCTAGAGATGCGGCAGTTCACGCGGTGAAGTGAAAGCGCATCGTGACTTTTAAAATGTAAATGTAAACAGCAACCCAGACAGCGATTTACACTCTTGGCATAGCTTAAACAATTCTATAGCAACTATGTTCGGCGTGGTGCAGTGGTAAGATGCTTGTCTCGGGACCGGTAGATCCGAAGTTCGATTCCCAGCGGATGCGTTTCTTTGTCTTTTATTTTTTTTATTTTTTTTTGTATTAATAATTTTACATATCCTTAAATTGGTCTCTGTCAATTTTTAATCAAATATTTATCAAGAACTACAGAATTTTCGAATACAGGACGTCACACTACAGAGAACAGAACGACAGTCACGACGTCCCAAAATACGACAGACTGAAAATTTCCTGTTGTGTTTTTCAAGTGGGTGAGACGTCTATACGGCGTATACGCAGATTGCTGTCCTCTCTATTAAAAGCAACGTTGCTGAAACACGTCGTACAAGACGCTGTACGACTCGCATAACATCGATATACAACGCCGTCACCATCCATGAGATCACCGAAAGCACGGTCGCTTTCGGTGGCGGCCTACAGATGGCACCACAGGTAGCGCCGGTAAAGTTACAGGTGATATTATTTTGCCGTCTTCAGTTTGTCGCTACATGTGAGTGCTTGCTGTGTATTGACGCCGTCCGATGTAGTTGTTTAATCGTGTGTACGCTGTGCCGAGAAAAATTGTGGTGCATCTTGTATGCATTGAGAATCACAAAACCCCTGGGACCGCGTAATGTAGCCCGCAGTATCCTTCGTGTGGTGCGCCGATGCCGAAGATATGACCCTTCGCGCTTCCTTTGTTCCGGGCTCATGAAAAGGATCTCATCCTCTGGCACTGTCGCATCGTATCGCACTGTACGGAAGAATTTGGTGAAAGTTGTGCTCTTACGTCCTGTAGTTGATCCGCAATTCAACAGTGTGTGCGCCGGAAGGACCGTTGGTGCAGTCGATTCCGCGGCACCTGTGACACTAAAAGGAGCGTTTTCCGAGTACGCCGAGAAAGGTAAGTCCGGCGCTTGCGCGCATTCTTCCTGTCTATGGTTCGTGAAGTGTGCGTTGTTGTACGTATCGCAAGATCCGTACAACAACCGAATCCGGATTTGTAAAGCAGCAAGAATTATAAATGTGCTTTTCAAATGGTTGTTCTTCATGTCGCAGTGCACATTTAGCAAAAAGTTCCATGGAAATTGCCCTAAAACGTATTCATGTTACCAACAGCTCTATCTGTGGTTTATTTACTTTCACCTATGAAGCACGCTAGCGCGGGTGGTTCTTTGATCTAAATGGGCACAAAAATTCAAGGAAAGAAAGTTACTGTTTGTGTACATAATGTTTCATTGAGAAATGGTATAGGCATTTCTAGAAGTAGTACGTCGAAGTGTCGGTCTTCACAGCTAACAGCTGCGCGAGATAGCACCCGATTCCTTCGTTGACGCATGGCCAGATTTTTAGCTTGTATGGAAATTCTTCTGTTTATAGAGTGTCGTCAGATGACGTGTATTAGTGTCCTGTGTGTTTTCGTGTACTTGTAAAGGGTTCCGATCTTGCAGAGAAGCCGAAATTACATAAGCAATGCTTCTTTTTAATGGAAAAATCTTTCTCTTTTCTGTATTGTCTCTCCAGAAATAGAGGTGGTCTGTTGTAATTTTGAGCGCATCGTCCTTTGGGAGCAGTGCTTTGTTGCGCCGCATAAACAAATTAGGTTTTGGAACGCTTTTCATGTCCTACGGAATTTTTTGATAGTACAATTCACATTTCACGTTATACAGCTGTACGTTTGTGTGAACCTTTTCATAGTAGATTCATGTTTGCTACAGTTCGATTTACGTGTTATTTAACCGCCTGTGATGTTACAATCAGATATTTGCACAACCAGTTGCAGCTTCATGTAACTGGTTGTATGAGACTTTTATCAAAATATGACGTGATCTTTTTATATCACAAGTTTACAGTTTCAGCAGGGATTACAATAAATTGAGCATTTATTATTGTTTAGGGATGGCAAGATTTTGTGAACCAGAGGCACCTCCACATATGCACCTGCGGCACTTCTGCAGCCTCAACAGCACGGAAAAGTACCTGATGTGCATGCTGTGACAAGGTGTGTGCAAAGCAGTTGCTGCCACTTACACGAGCTGCAGATTTTGTTGGTATCATCCATGTTTGGAAACTCTCCTGAATTTTTCGTGGGTTTACAAATGTGGGCTCATTTTACAATTTTATGAATGTCACTTTAGAAAGACAACGAAGTTGTGTTGGTTAAGATGTTTTAAAGCTGTTGAGAGATTGACGGCATGACATTGTTAAAATGCATGTAAAAAATTAATTGCAATGGTACTTGTACTGCTTTATTATTAGCAATGCAATATCTCTAACGAGAACATCAGAGGGGCACTTGCTTTTGGGAAGTTTGGTCAGATAAATTCCTGAAGCAGCGTAAAGCTCTGTAATCTAAAAAAAACAATGTTGTCAGTTACTGGTTTCAAGCTCGCTGCTGCTTTTTGTGCTGCACGACAAGTTAAATAATGGTTGATAATGTGTGTGTGACGCAATAGTTCTGCGCAAACACACGAGGTGGAGAGAAGTAATTAATAAAGGGAAAATCAGACGTCCACCCGCTCGCACCATTTGCTACAAAGGAAACCCGTATGTGTTCCTCAAAAGGAAAGCCGCACAGTTGAAGAAAAATTCGTCCTGGTCTGGGACTCGAACCCGGGACTACCGCCTTTCCGAGGCAGCCACTCTACCATCTGAGATAACCAGGTGGCTAGCAGATGCCAGGGCGAAGTCGAATTAGTTGACAACACGAAGCAAAGGCAAGGGTTTGACGTAATATTTTTTTCCCCTTTATTAATTACTTCTCTACACCTTGCGCGTTTCCGCAGAACTATTACGTCAGACCCTTGCCTTTGCTTCATGTTGTCGACAAATTCGACTTCGCCCGGCCATCTGCTAGCCGCCTGGTTATCTTAGATTGTAAAGCGGCTGTCCCGGAAAGGCGGTGGTCCCGGGTTTGACTCCCAGACCTGGACGATTTCTTTTTTTCATATGTGAGGCTTTCCTTTCGAGGAATCCGTACGGGTTTCTTTTGTAGCAATTGCTACGAGCGGGTAGATGTGTGATTTTCCCTTTATTAATAATGTGTGTGTGTATGCAACAATGGGGGTGCTGAGAGCAAGCTTTAAAATAATGTGTGCTATGTCCCCAACAAAGAATTTAGTGTCTGCAGCATTTTTACAAAATATTATGTTCACAGGTTGGCAGGTATGACATAATGTACAACAATAATGTACAACACTTTTGCTGTAGATACATTTTCATAACGTCCATTTTCTGTCTACTTGAATCGTATATTTAGAATTTGGCCCACCTGCAGTTTGATCAAGTTACATAGGTAGCCCCCTCTGAGTTAAATATAATTAGGGGCTATTGTAGATATGCATGATATACCTACTCACTGTATTGTGACAGATATTTTTAGGGACTGTGTTGTGAGGCATGCATATCCTTTTACCTGTATGTCTTGCTGCAGGTTGCCCGACAAAAGCATAAATGCTTCGCCCACCTTTATTATTATGCTTTCATGTAGAGTTCTAACATCTGTGCCCACATAGACTCCATGTTCTTAATTACATTTTTCTAAGTATTCACTGTTGTGCATTACATTATTGTGTTACATTACTGTGCATTACATGTTTTTCAACGTTTTATTTTGGAGGGGGGTATTCATTTCTATAATAGTACAGAGAATAGAACTTCAAAACAAAAAGCCACGAAAGGTGGCTTAAAAGTGTATGAAGCTTGGAATTCTACATTCCTGCCCCTAAAGCGCTACCAGTAGTAAAACATTCCTAATTGTCTTTTTTATAAGCTAGCTGCCAGATACGTAGTCCCATTATGAGAGTATGTTATTTTTTCTTCTTTGGTCTGACTTGTTTTGTTGAATGTTCTCCTTGTTAGTTCAGAATTTGTAAGCCTCCAGGTTTCTACGGGGCAGAAACCTGGAGGCTTACGAAAAGGGTTCTACTCAAATTGAGGACGACGCAACGAGCTATGTAGAGAAGAATGATAGGTGTAACATTAAGGGATAAGAAAAGAGCAGATTGGGTGAGGGAACAAACGCGAGTTAATGACATCTTAGTTGAAATCAAGAAAAAGAAATGGGCATGGGCAGGACATGTAATGAGGAGGGAAGATAACCGATGGTCATTAAGGGTTACGGACTGGATTCCAAGGGAAGGGAAGCGTAGCAGGGGGCGGCAGAAAGTTAGGTGGGCGGATGAGCTTAAAAAGTTTGCAGGGACGGCATGGTGACAATTAGTACATGACCGGGCTTGTTGGAGAAGTATGGTAGAGGCCTTTGCCCTGCAGTGGGCGTAACCAGGCTGATGATGATGTTTTCTTGCCACCTCATGCAATACTCCAACTGGAGCCTATGAGCTATGTGTATAATAAATAAGTAAATTCCTAAAGCATGCAACAAACCATGCAGCATAGCATTTAAATGTTGCCAGTTTATAATGCTTCTCGAGTGCAGCGCATCATGGAGCTTAAGGCTAATCTCTTCAGATGTAAAAAAAAATGCAGGTTATGAAAATGTGGTCCTACAAACTGCTGGTTACGCATGTCAGTCAGCCTGCTGCAGTGGTCACAAGTGAGAATGTAACCAAAAAGCTGGGCGTGCTCGGCCATTTTGCATATGGCACAGGATAAAGCTTCACCTCTGCTGTTGCTTCTCTAATAATAATGGCCACCGAGTATACATGCCGAGTTATGCTTCTGGGGACACTTATTAGTTAACCTTATCAGGTAATGCCATTAGACTTATGGGTGCTATAATGTTGCAGTGCCTGCAGGATGGCCAGCATTACAATACACATTAAAATTATTGTACAAGTCATGCAATGGTGTCGGGATTGGCCCACCAAGTGACAACCTTTAATTACACTATACCTGGGATCAGCCCAGCTCACTCAGTCAGTGAGACATCCATGCATAAGGGGAGGAGTATGGCAAATAGAGGGCGTTCGATTAATCTTTCTCACATAGATAGCTCATACATATTATCTTTCTTAAATTGGATGCTTTGTTGCTCAAAGTGAAGTTACTTATGGGCATAATGTCAGCATTTCGATCCTATTTATGCTTAACGAAAGTTGCTTTGTTCAGTGTCACTTTTTATATTGTTTCGCTTGTGATTCTAAGCTCACTTGTTTTATAGCTGCTATAGGTATGGCTGGACCTGGAGAAGAAGTGTAAGCAGACCATGCTATGTTGCTGATCTGCGCTGATCTCCACATCCAAGTTGGTCCCGCGACAGTTGGGCACCATTGTGCCTTGCTTCCTTGACAAGGTGATATAATATGGTGAGCTTGTACTTCAATATCGGTATTGAAAATTATGTTAAGGAAAAAAGACAAGGATTGGTCTTTATGATAGATACACTCATTTTCTTTCTTTAAGGTGTTCTTTTGGCACTGTTCTGCATGGACATATTTTTAGAGAATTATAACTCCTTTATTGCAAAGTGCCATGGCGCTAGTTTATGCGTTAAACTAGCACTCTTTCACCAAAAAAAGCCTTATTTAGCACACAATTCACAAGGAAAGAAAGGAGGCAACCTGACAGACTGCTACTAACAGTTCAGTATTATTGCTCGCACAGTGATATTGTGCAAAAGGTGAAAGGGGGAGAATAGATCTGAATACATGCTGTTCGCACGGAAACGAAAAGGACGCATCACATGGTGAGCGTGACACTTGTTTTACAATGATAAGAAGCAGTCTCACTGTCTAGTAATTCTCTGCATGGGGAGCTAGTGCTAGGTTCCTCGTCATACATATAAGAAAAGCATCAGATATCTCTCCAGCGCTTTTGTCTTTATATTTTGTCACGATCAAGCAGCTTTCAAACATAGGTGCATGTGCGCCGAGAGCAGTGCACTACCACTGCTAACTGACCCGCGCATCAAGTTTGCTTCGTCACGCTGCCAGTCATTTATACATTGGTCGGTTTATCCGATGTAGCCTCTACTGTACGAAATGGTATGTGATAGACACTGCACCTGTGTACTGTACAAGCTTTGTTACATGATTTTTTTCAGAGATAGTGATGCAGGCCTTTTCATTATTTACATGCCTACACAACAAACCAAGCATTATCTGTGCTTAGAAAGAATTGTAGGAAAATCCAGCATGAGGCAACTGTTCTCGGCACGAAACAAACTTGATTCGTTGGTTTTCGTTCATTGGTGCGATCACACTAAGGCATACAAGCTTGTAGGCTGTGCTTCTGCAATTTGTACAGCACACTGACAGCACTGATGTGGGCCTCATCTGTGGGCTGACTGATGGCACCTTCTACGGCGCAGACCACTTGTGTTGGGCGAGGCACCAATGTTGACGTTTGTTCCCTTGTGCAAAACAGCAGTCCTAGGTTTCGAGTAGTTGTAGGAAGACAAGGTAAACATAACTTCGATGGCTTGAGTTGGCTCATTTCTCTTGGGGCATCTAGCTTTTTTTCTTGCAACTGTGCAGAGGTGCTTCCCTAGAGTCGGCGTGAAAATGGCATGGAGTTGTGCATTCGGGAACTCCTGAACAATGATCTGCTGTAGTTAGGGCTTTGCGAAAATGCACTGTCTACCAATTGGTAGAAGGTGCATTATTCAGCCACTGATTTCCTGTTGGCATGCTTGCACTCATGCTGTCAGTAATTTCCTGGCTTGCCGAATTATCTTGAGGCCACACGCTGATGATGCTACCGATGTCTTCATGTGCAGACTTTTCAGGATGAGGTTTTTTTCTTTGCAAATCTTGTTGAAAGGTAGGTGGTGCTTACAGGTAGCTATTCTAGATATTAGTGAAATGAATTGGCCCATCTTGCTTCGTCAAACATCGTCACGCCGACATCAGTTGCACAAACAAAAAACCTGGCCTACTCGCAGCGTCGTGCACGAAGAAACAAACAAATCAGCTGCTGGATTGTCTTAACATGGCATACTAAGCTGAGACCGGAACTGCTGTAGCTACAAACCAGGCAGAAACGATGATGATGAGCAGGGATTTGCAGTAGCGCCACTTCGTGGGGCAGCAAGGTGGCTCCGTTCAAAACAAAAATGGCGTTCAGCAAGTAGAACCATGCAACGGTCAGAGTCGGTGCATGGTGCTCTCGATCAAGTTGGCTCAAGGAGTGTCCGAAAAATCAGACGAGAGGTTGCAAGGCGTCCGAACTTTCAGAAGTTGTTATACATTATGGTCCATGGGGAGAATGGCGGTGCCGTGAAGCAGACCGAGTAATCATGTTCGAATTTTCGGAGTCCGGAAAATCAGTCGGTGACTGTACCTATACCTATGTGTCTATGTATACCTAGGTGCAACAGTGTTTGCTATGATCTGTGCAAGAATTGCTGTTGCCCGTAGATGCCCAACATGTCGGGTGTCAAATTGTAAAATACCTCGCAAAAGTGATCTACGGAAAAATAACGCTTCTGCTATATTTCGCTTTTACAAGAAATTTTGCGGCTGCTGGCACCTACCTTAAAAGGCTTTATATGGTCTTTGCATGGCCAGGGCCTTCTACTTTTGTGAGTTTGCTTATCTCAAAATATACTCCGGTTTTTATAACTTCAAGTTGGCGGGATCCCTAGTCTCCTTTAACATGTACCCAATAGACCTAACATAGGGGTTTTGGCATTTCTCTGCCATATAAATGCAGCCATTGTGGCCGGGATTCAATCCCATGCCCTCTGCCTGAGCAGCACAATGTCAAAGCCAGTACACTACGGTATTTTGCTGGCAGAAGGGTTTAGTTTCTGAATAATTTATTATCTCAACCTGTCGGTGTTGTTTTTAAAGGTATTTCTTGTTTGTATTCTGTTGCTTCAATACTAGTAATTATTGTAAATCAAACGAGGTGTCCATCTTTTTCCTATAACACTTGCTTCAATCGCCTGCTAATTATGACAGCTTATTCTCCCACAGTAATCCATGTTCCCTTGAAACATAGGCATTGCATGAAACCACATATTTTTCAATAAGATTTATTCATTATCTCCTATGACCGGAATGCTGAACCTTTCTTATCTGTGGGAACATAGGCAAATTTGCCTATGTGCCAACCTGTTGCATGAGTCAAGATAAATTATTGGCTTTACTTTTTCAGGTGCCCTGCTCGCTCTCACCCAAGCAACCCACTCCAGCGGTCTTCTCTCGGCAGACTGGATGCATCGAAATACCGTTAGAAGGTCCAATAAACAGTGCTTGGGACATTTATGACATGCTTTTACTTAAGCCGGAGGACTTCAGGCTTAATGAAAGCTCAAGTGGGTGTACAGAAATACCTACGTAAAATATACTTGTCTTTTTCACTTACAAGTACATGCCAATACTTTGCCTGACATTTTTCACCCCAAAATTACGCTTTACTGTGGATTTGTCAACAAACCATTACAGCAAAAAGGACGAGTACAAGTGATCGAACATATACTAAACTTGCAAGAATTACATTTGCATACTTGTAGTAAATAGGAAAATGAGGTACAGTCTTCTTCAGGGTGCATTTTCTTGTAGGTCATACATAGAGAACGTACTCGTGGGTCATACAAAACTTGTTCATGATGTATCACATCAGTGTTGGTAGTGCTAATCAATTTATGCCGAAAATTGTGTTCATCTTCGTATCAAGCAATGTACCAGGCAAACCTACATGTGAAAGTGGCATTCTTGTTGCAAACATAATGCAGATCTACTTCTCTTCAATGCTGATCGCAAATACACACGTGTACAAAATAGGTTTAAAGAGTAAATTATATTAAGCAACATCAATCCATTCTGAAAGGACCTGGTATGAATGTAGTAAAATATAGGTCTGAACAGGGGCAAACAGGTCTGGGTTAGATAGGACGGGATTAAACGGGTCAGGATTGAACAGGATTTAAACGGGTCAGGATTAAACAGGATTTAAACGGGTCAGGTTTAAACAGGATTTAAACGGGTCAGGTTTAAACAGGAATAAACAGGATTTAAACAGGTCAGGACTGAACAGGATCAAACGGGGTCCCGTTCCATAACCCTATTTGATGAAACCCGTTTGAAAACAAATAGGATTTTTTAGTAGGGGCTTTCTCTGACCCCCAACATTACCGTAATAATTTCACTACTTTTCGGACTACATTTCAAGCACCCACGCGGCGCCAGGTTCTGTGACGAAGTTAACCAAAAGCAGCTCCGCCGTGTGATGCAGTTAGTTTCGCGTCCACTGAATGTTATAGGGAGAGGTTCGTGACGCTTTCTCTGACCCCCAACATTACCGTAATAATTTCACTACTTTTCGGACTACATTTCAAGCACCCTCGTGGCGCCAGGTTTTGTGAAGAAGTTAACAAAAAGCAGCTCGGCCGTGTGATGCAGATAGTTTCGCGCGTACTAAATGTTACCGGGAGAGGTCCGTGACGCTTTCTCTGTCCCCCAACATTACCGTAATAATTTCACTACTTTCCGGACTACATTTCAAGCACCCTCGCGGCTCCAGTCTGGTGACGAAGTTAAGCAAAAGAAGCTCGGCCCTGTGATGCAGTTAGTTTCGCGTGTATGAATGTTACCGGGAAAGGTGCGTGACGCTTTCTCTGACCCCCAACATTACCGTAATAATTTCACTACTTTTCGGACTACATTTAAAGGGAAGCTGAAACACTTTTCGAAAAAAATGAGTTCTCTGCGGCATTCTACAGTTTTGAGTCCCCTGAACACGAATATCTGGTTCAAAAAGGGCAGAAACAAACGCAAGCGGCTGTTTTTTGATGAAAACGCGCACGAGCGCCTCAGGGCATCGCGCGAACGCCGCTGTTGCCCGTGATTGGTCGGGGCCGCTGTGACGTCATTCGCGGCAGTCGCCGGTCGGCGCCGCCGTTTCAGAGCGTAGCACGCTGTTCTGTTCTGGCTTCACAGCTGAGTTGCAAGCATTATGGAACGTTCTCGCTGTCTCGGGCAGCTTGTATTTTCGCCGTACATGTTCGAACCGACAGCCGATACGGAAAACGATGGCGGCAACGGCGGCAACGACGATGTAGAGTGTGCCAACAGCGAGAGCGATGTGTGCACCTTCTCGCGCGTTGGAAATCTTAGCTGGTACGTATGTTTTTTTTTTATTTCATATAGCTGCACGTTCCAATGGCGGGAGAAAATGCGCTAAAGTGTCACTGGGAACATGCTGCTGGAAGAATGCCGAAGCACTAACTTCTCATTAGATTGTAAACACGGGTGCAATACCGCGATGTCAAGCACCTTGCCGCTGCTTGTCTAAAGTCCCGTGGTTTTTTGAGTGTTGATACACGATCGCGAACATAAGTGTCGCGTTCCAAAGCGCGCACATGCAGTGCTGCGAGGTACAGTCATGGAAGTTGCTTATCATACACATCCAGAGATAGCCAGAGGTATTATATGTGCAATATTCACACTATAGTTCGACGACTTTGCGATCGTGACTCGATTAAGAATCGGTATGCGTGCTCCGTGCTAGTGTTGACATAAAGATATTAGGCAGTTTGGGCACCGCCGTGTGGTAAACACGATAACTGCAACCGTACGTCGAATGTCACTAGGCAAGCCTATACTCCATTTCATACCTCAGGTGCAACGCTGTGGAAGCTACGCACGAAGTCCGGTCACCAAAATTTATTATTGCGCGCGTTTCCGTCTATGCTTCGCAGCGTGCCAGCGGCTTTTGCTCGCGCGAGCATGCACGTGAAGCTGCCGCGACGGGCTGCAATTAAAAAATGCCGAAAAGAAAATTTATTTAAAAGAACGTGTTAGCAGCCATATAAGTACACGGAATGTTTCTATGGGTAAATTCTTTTTTTTTTCATTCAGAACTGAGTTTATATATGGAAAATTTTCTCAAAAATCGGGTCGAGAAACACCGAACTTTTTCTAAGTGCGATCTCAGCCACTGCAAGCAGTATCTCAAGCCTCCACACCGTTGCACCTGATGTATGAAACGGAGTGTAGCAACGCTAGCAACAACGCGTTTCCGCATTTGTCCTAGGGCTATTCGGCTATCGCGGAAATGGTCGGTGCACAGCACAGTTGATTTCCTCGGCACGAACTTATCTCTCCTCACCGCACGGACCCACTGCGCTGCAAGCTTCTTGTCCTTCGGGAATCTGTGAAACACCACATCGTCTCGCCCGCCTGTGTTCGCGCAGCCGAATGTTGCACAGAACGAGGGCATGTTGGGCACCCTTGGCTGTAGGCACCCGCGCAGCACAGAAGGAAAGAACAGTTTACGAAAATCGCAAAAGAAAACAAACGTGAGTGGCGGCGGCGGCGGCAGATCTCTCGTAGCGTCGTTCAGTAAAGCGCAGGACGGAAAGAGGCATGCCAGTACATGCCAGCACGCCGGTCCGGTAGCTCGGTCCCCGCGAATGACGTCACTCTCGCCGGTCCTCTCCTCCGGCTGCCTCCTCACCCGGCACTCCGGGAAGCGATGGGGGCGTGTCCGCGGGGGTGATTTAGAAAACGATTTCCGCCCCTTGTAGTAACAAAACGAAGAAAAAAATTTCGGAACCGTAAATTATTAGGTCTGTTCTTCCCAATCCCAGCAATTCATGGAAATTGAAAACCGTTTCAGCTTCCCTTTAAAGCACCCTCGCGGGGCCAGTTTTGTGACGAAGTTAACCAAAAGCAGCTCGGCGGTGGTATGCAGTTAGTTTTACGTGTACTGAATGGTACCGGGAGACGTTCGTGACGCTTTCTCTCACCCCCAACATTACCGTAATAATTTCGCAACTTTTCGGACTACAGTTTAGGCACCCTCGCGGCGCCAGCTTTTATGGCGAAGTTAACCAAAAGCAGCTCAGCCGTGTGATGCGGTTAGTTTCGCGTGTACTAAATGTTACCGGGAGAGATTCGTGACGCTTTCTCTGACCCCCAACATTACCGTAATATTTTCACTACTTTTCGGACTACATTTCAAGCACCCTCGCGGCGCCAGGTTTTGTGACGAAGTTAACCAAAAGCAGCTCGGCCGTGGGATGCAGTTACTTTCGCGTGTACTGAAGGTTACCGGGAGAGGTTCGTGACGCTTTCTCTGACCCCCAAAATTACCGTAATAATTTCACTACTTTTCGGACTACATTTCAAACACCCTCGCGGCGCCTGGTTTTGTGACGAAGTTAACCAAACGCAGCTCGGCCATGTGATGCAATTAGTTTTGCGTGTACTGAGTGTTACCGGGAGAGGTTCGTGACGCTTTCTCTGACCCCCAACATTACCCTAACAATTTAACTACTTTTCGGATTACATTCCAAGCACCCTCGCGGCGCCAGGTTTTGTGACGAAGTTAACCAAAAGCAGCTCGGCCGTGGGATGCAGTTAGTTTCGCGTGAACTGAATGTTACCGGGAGAGGTTCGTGACGCTTTCTCTGTCCCCCAACATTACCGTAATAATTTCACTACTTTTCGGACTGCATTTCAAGCACCCTCGCGGCGCCAGTTTTGTGACGAAGTTAACCAAAAGCAGCTCGGCCGTGGGATGCAGTTAGTTTCGCGTGTACTTAATGTTACCGGGAGAGGTTCGTGACGCTTTCTCTGACCCCCAACATTGCCTTAATAATTTCACTACTTTTCGGACTACATTTCAAGTACCCTCGCGGCGCCGGTCTGGTGACGAAGTTAAGCAAAAGCAGCTCGGCCGTGTGATGCGGTTAGTTTCGCGTGTACTAAATGTTACCGGGAGAGATTCGTGACGCTTTCTCTGACCCCCAACATTACCGTAATAATTTCACTACTTTTTGGACTACATTTCAAGCACCCTCGCGGCGCCAGGTTCTGTGACGAAGTTACCCAAAAGCAGCTCCGCCGTGTGATGCAGTTAGTTTCGCGTCCACTGAATGTTATAGGGAGAGGTTCGTGACGCTTTCTCTGACCCCCAACATTACCGTAATAATTTCACTACTTCTTGGACTACTTTTCAAGCACCCTCGCGGCGCCACGTTTTGTGACGGAGTTAACCAAAAGCAGCTCGGCCGTGGGATGCAGTTAGTTTCGCGTGTACTGAATGTTACCGGGAGAGGTTCGTGACGCTTTCTCTGACCCCCAACATTACCGTAAAAATTTCACTACATTTCGGACTACATTTCAAGCACCCTCGTGGCGCCAGGTTTTGTGACGAAGTTAACCAAAAGCAGCTCGGCCGTGGGATGCGATTAGTTTCGCGTGTACTGAATGTTACCGGGGGAGGTTCGTGACGCTTTCTCTGACCCCCAGCAATAAAGTAATGATTTCATTACTTTTCGGACTACATTTCAAGCACCCTCGCGGCGCCACGTTTTGTGACGAAGTTTACCAAAAGCAGCTCGGCCGTGTGATGCAGTTAGTTTCGCGCGTACTAAATGTTACCGGGAGAGGTCCGTGACGCTTTCTCTGTCGCCCAACATTACTGTAATAATTTCACTACTTTTCGGACTACATTTCAAGCACCCTCGAGGCGCCAGTCTAGTGACGAAGTTAAGCAAAAGCAGCTCGGCCCTGTGATGCAGTTAGTTTGGCGTGTTTGAATGTTACCGGGAGAGGTTCGTGACGCTTTCTCTGACACCCAACATTACCGTAATAATTTCACTACTTTTCGGACTACATTTCAAGCACCCTCGCGTCGCCAGTCTGGTGACGAAGTTAAGCAAAAGCAGCTCGGCCCTGTGATGCAGTTAGTTTCGCGTGTTTGAATGTTACCGGGAGAGGTGCGTGATGCTTTCTCTGACCCCCAACATTACCGTAATAATTTCACTACTTTTCGGACTACATTTCAAGCACCCTCGCGGGGCCAGTTTTGTGATGAAGTTAACCAAAAGCAGCTCCGTGGTGGTATGCAGTTAGTTTCGCGTGTTTGAATGTTACCGGGAGAGGTGCGTGACGCTTTCTCTGACCCCCAACATTACCGTAATAATTTCACTACTTTTCGGACTACATTTCAAGCACCCTCGCGGGGCCAGTTTTGCGACGAAGTTAACCAAAAGCAGCTCGGTGGTGGTATGCAGTTAGTTTTACGTGTACTGAATGTTACCGGGAGAGGTTCGTGACGCTTTCTCTCACCCCCAACATTACCGTAATAATTTCACAACTTTTCGGACTACAGTTTAGGCACCCTCGCGGCGCCAGCTTTTATGACGAAGTTAACCAAAAGCAGCTCAGCCGTGTGATGCGGTTAGTTTCGCGTGTACTAAATGTTACCGGGAGAAATTCGTGACGCTTTCTCTGACCCCCAACATTACCGTAATATTTTCACTACTTTTCGGACTACATTTCAAGCACCCTCGCGGCGCCAGGTTTTGTGACGAAGTTAACCAAAAGCAGCTCGGCCGTGGGATGCAGTTACTTTCGCGTGTACTGAAGGTTACCGGGAGAGGTTCGTGACGCTTTCTCTGACCCCCAAAATTACCGTAATAATTTCACTACTTTTCGGACTACATTTCAAACACCCTCGCGGCGCCTGGTTTTGTGACGAAGTTAACCAAACGCAGCTCGGCCATGTGATGCAATTAGTTTTGCGTGTACTGAGTGTTACCGGGAGAGGTTCGTGACGCTTTCTCTGACCCCCAACATTACCGTAACAATTTCACTACTTTTCGGATTACATTCCAAGCAACCTCGCGGCGCCAGGTTTTGTGACGAAGTTAACCAAAAGCAGCTCGACCGTGGGATGCAGTTAGTTTCGCGTGAACTGAATGTTACCGGTAGAGGTTCGTGACGCTTTCTCTGTCCCCCAACATTACCGTTATAATTTCACTACTTTTCGGACTGCATTTCAAGCACCCTCGCGGCGCCAGTTTTTTAACGAAGTTAACCAAGAGCACCTCGGCCGTGTGATGCAATTAGTTTTGCGTGTACTGAACGTTACCGGGAGAGGTTCGTGACGCTTTCTCTGACCCCCAACATTACCGTAATAATTTCACTACTTTTCGGACTACATTTCAAGCACCCTCGCGGCGCCGGGTTTTGCGATGAAGTTAACCAAAAGCAGCTCGGCCGTGGGATGCAGTTAGTTTCGCGTGTACTTAATGTTACCTGGAGAGGTTCGTGACGCTTTCTCTGACCCCCAACATTGCCATAATAATTTCACTACTTCTCGGACTACATTTCAAGTACCCTTGCAGCGCCAGTCTGGTGACGAAGTTAAGCAAAAGCAGCTCGGCCGTGTGATGCGGTTAGTTTCGCGTGTACTAAATGTTACCGGGAGAGATTCGTGATGCTTTCTCTGACCCCCAACATTACCGTAATAATTTCACTACTTTTCGGACTACATTTCAAGCACCCTCGCGGCGCCAGGTTCTGTGACGAAGTTAACCAAAAGCAGCTCCGCCGTGTGATGCAGTTAGTTTCGCGTCCACTGAATGTTATAGGGAGAGGTTCGTGACGCTTTCTCTGACCCCCAACATTACCGTAATAATTTCACTACTTCTTGGACTACTTTTCAAGCACCCTCGCGGCGCCACGTTTTGTGACGGAGTTAACCAAAAGCAGCTCGGCCGTGGGATGCAGTTAGTTTCGCGTGTACTGAATGTTACCGGGAGAGGTTCGTGACGCTTTCTCTGACCCCCAACATTACCGTAATAATTTCACTACTTTTCGGACTACATTTCAAGCACCCTCGTGGCGCCAGGTTTTGTGACGAAGTTAACCAAAAGCAGCTCGGCCGTGGGATGCAATTAGTTTCGCGTGTACTGAATGTTACCGGGAGAGGTTCGTGACGCTTTCTCGGATCCCCAGCATTAAAGTTATGATTTCATTACTTTTCGGACTACATTTCAAGCACCCTCGCGGCGCCAGGTTTTGTGACGAAGTTAACCAAAAGCAGCTCGGCCGTGGGATGCAGTTAGTTTCGCGTGTATTGAATGTTACCGGGAGAGGTTCGTGACGCTTTCTCTGACCCCCAAATTTACCGTAATAATTTTACTACTTTTCGGAGTACATTTCAAGCACCCTCGCGGCGCCAGGTTCTGTGACGAAGTTAACCAAAAGCAGCTTGGCCATGTGATGCAGTTAGTTAGGCGTGTACGAAATGTCACCGGGAGAGATTCGGGACGCTTTCTCTGACCGCCAAAATTACCGAAATGATTTCACTACTTTTTGGACTACATTTCAAGCACCCTCGCGGCGCCACGTTTTCTGACGAAGTTAACCAAAAGCAGCTCGGCCGTGTGATGCAATTAGTTTGCGTGTACTGAATTTACCGGGAGAGGTTCGTGACGCTTTCTCTGACCCCCAACATTACCGTAATAATTTCACTACTTTTCGGACTACAGTTTAGGCACCCTCGCGGCGCCAGCTTTTATGGCGAAGTTAACCAAAAGCAGCTCAGCCGTGTGATGCGGTTAGTTTCGCGTGTACTAAATGTTACCGGGAGAGATTCGTGACGCTTTCTCTGACCCCCAACATTACCGTAATATTTTCACTACTTTTCGGACTACATGTCAAGCACCCTCGCGGCGCCAGGTTTTGTGACGAAGTTAACCAAAAGCAGCTCGGCCGTGGGATGCAGTTACTTTCGCGTGTACTGAAGGTTACCGGGAGAGGTTCGTGACGCTTTCTCTGACCCCCAAAATTACCGTAATAATTTCACTACTTTTCGGACTACATTTCAAACACCCTCGCGGCGCCTGGTTTTGTGACGAAGTTAACCAAACGCAGCTCGGCCATGTGATGCAATTAGTTTTGCGTGTACTGAGTGTTACCGAGAGAGGTTCGTGACGCTTTCTCTGACCCCCAACATTACCCTAACAATTTAACTACTTTTCGGATTACATTCCAAGCACCCTCGCGGCGCCAGGTTTTGTGACGAAGTTAACCAAAAGCAGCTCGGCCGTGGGATGCAGTTAGTTTCGCGTGAACTGAATGTTACCGGGAGAGGTTCGTGACGCTTTCTCTGTCCCCCAACATTACCGTAATAATTTCACTACTTTTCGGACTGCATTTCAAGCACCCTCGCGGCGCCAGTTTTGTGACGAAGTTAACCAAAAGCAGCTCGGCCGTGGGATGCAGTTAGTTTCGCGTGTACTTAATGTTACCGGGAGAGGTTCGTGACGCTTTCTCTGACCCCCAACATTGCCTTAATAATTTCACTACTTTTCGGACTACATTTCAAGTACCCTCGCGGCGCCGGTCTGGTGACGAAGTTAAGCAAAAGCAGCTCGGCCGTGTGATGCGGTTAGTTTCGCGTGTACTAAATGTTACCGGGAGAGATTCGTGACGCCTTCTCTGACCCCCAACATTACCGTAATAATTTCACTACTTTTTGGACTACATTTCAAGCACCCTCGCGGCGCCAGGTTCTGTGACGAAGTTAACCAAAAGCAGCTCCGCCGTGTGATGCAGTTAGTTTCGCGTCCACTGAATGTTATAGGGAGAGGTTCGAGACGCTTTCTCTGACCCCCAACATTACCGTAAAAATTTCACTACATTTCGGACTACATTTCAAGCACCCTCGTGGCGCCAGGTTTTGTGACGAAGTTAACCAAAAGCAGCTCGGCCGTGGGATGCAATTAGTTTCGCGTGTACTGAATGTTACCGGGGGAGGTTCGTGACGCTTTCTCTGACCCCCAGCAATAAAGTAATGATTTCATTACTTTTCGGACTACATTTCAAGCACCCTCGCGGCGCCACGTTTTGTGACGAAGTTAACCAAAAGCAGCTCGGCCGTGTGATGCAGTTAGTTTCGCGCGTACTAAATGTTACCGGGAGAGGTCCGTGACGCTTTCTCTGTCGCCCAACATTACTGTAATAATTTCACTACTTTTCGGACTACATTTCAAGCACCCTCGAGGCGCCAGTCTAGTCACGAAGTTAAGCAAAAGCAGCTCGGCCCTGTGATGCAGTTAGTTTGGCGTGTTTGAATGTTACCGGGAGAGGTTCGTGACGCTTTCTCTGACCCCCAACATTACCGTAATAATTTCACTACTTTTCGGACTATATTTCAAGCACCCTCGCGTCGCCAGTCTGGTGACGAAGTTAAGCAAAAGCAGCTCGGCCCTGTGATGCAGTTAGTTTCGCGTGTTTGAATGTTACCGGGAGAGGTGCGTGATGCTTTCTCTGACCCCCAACATTACCGTAATAATTTCACTACTTTTCGGACTACATTTCAAGCACCCTCGCGGGGCCAGTTTTGTGACGAAGTTAACCAAAAGCAGCTCCGTGGTGGTATGCAGTTAGTTTCGCGTGTTTGAATGTTACCGGGAGAGGTGCGTGACGCTTTCTCTGACCCCCAACATTACCGTAATAATTTCACTACTTTTCGGACTACATTTCAAGCACCCTCGCGGGGCCAGTTTTGCGACGAAGTTAACCAAAAGCAGCTCGGTGGTGGTATGCAGTTAGTTTTACGTGTACTGAATGTTACCGGGAGAGGTTCGTGACGCTTTCTCTCACCCCCAACATTACCGTAATAATTTCACAACTTTTCGGACTACAGTTTAGGCACCCTCGCGGCGCCAGCTTTTATGACGAAGTTAACCAAAAGCAGCTCAGCCGTGTGATGCGGTTAGTTTCGCGTGTACTAAATGTTACCGGGAGAAATTCGTGACGCTTTCTCTGACCCCCAACATTACCGTAATATTTTCACTACTTTTCGGACTACATTTCAAGCACCCTCGTGGCGCCAGGTTTTGTGGCGAAGTTAACCAAAAGCAGCTCGGCCGTGGGATGCAGTTACTTTCGCGTGTACTGAAGGTTACCGGGAGAGGTTCGTGACGCTTTCTCTGACCCCCAAAATTACCGTAATAATTTCACTACTTTTCGGACTACATTTCAAACACCCTCGCGGCGCCTGGTTTTGTGACGAAGTTAACCAAACGCAGCTCGGCCATGTGATGCAATTAGTTTTGCGTGTACTGAGTGTTACCGGGAGAGGTTCGTGACGCTTTCTCTGACCCCCAACATTACCGTAATAATTTCACTACTTTTCGGACTACATTTCAAGCACCCTCGCGGCGCCGGGTTTTGCGATGAAGTTAACCAAAAGCAGCTCGGCCGTGGGATGCAGTTAGTTTCGCGTGTACTTAATGTTACCTGGAGAGGTTCGTGACGCTTTCTCTGACCCCCAACATTGCCATAATAATTTCACTACTTCTCGGACTACATTTCAAGTACCCTTGCAGCGCCAGTCTGGTGACGAAGTTAAGCAAAAGCAGCTCGGCCGTGTGATGCGGTTAGTTTCGCGTGTACTAAATGTTACCGGGAGAGATTCGTGATGCTTTCTCTGACCCCCAACATTACCGTAATAATTTCACTACTTTTCGGACTACATTTCAAGCACCCTCGCGGCGCCAGGTTCTGCGACGAAGTTAACCAAAAGCAGCTCCGCCGTGTGATGCAGTTAGTTTCGCGTCCACTGAATGTTATAGGGAGAGGTTCGTGACGCTTTCTCTGACCCCCAACATTACCGTAATAATTTCACTACTTCTTGGACTACTTTTCAAGCACCCTCGCGGCGCCACGTTTTGTGACGGAGTTAACCAAAAGCAGCTCGGCCGTGGGATGCAGTTAGTTTCGCGTGTACTGAATGTTACCGGGAGAGGTTCGTGACGCTTTCTCTGACCCCCAACATTACCGTAATAATTTCACTACTTTTCGGACTACATTTCAAGCACCCTCGTGGCGCCAGGTTTTGTGACGAAGTTAACCAAAAGCAGCTCGGCCGTGGGATGCAATTAGTTTCGCGTGTACTGAATGTTACCGGGAGAGGTTCGTGACGCTTTCTCGGATCCCCAGCATTAAAGTTATGATTTCATTACTTTTCGGACTACATTTCAAGCACCCTCGCGGCGCCAGGTTTTGTGACGAAGTTAACCAAAAGCAGCTCGGCCGTGGGATGCAGTTAGTTTCGCGTGTATTGAATGTTACCGGGAGAGGTTCGTGACGCTTTCTCTGACCCCCAAATTTACCGTAATAATTTCACTACTTTTCGGACTACATTTCAAGCACCCTCGCGGCGCCAGGTTCTGTGACGAAGTTAACCAAAAGCAGCTCCGCCGTGTGATGCAGTTAGTTTCGCGTCCACTGAATGTTATAGGGAGAGGTTCGTGACGCTTTCTCTGACCCCCAACATTACCGTAATAATTTCACTACTTCTTGGACTACTTTTCAAGCACCCTCGCGGCGCCACGTTTTGTGACGGAGTTAACCAAACGCAGCTCGGCCATGTGATGCAATTAGTTTTGCGTGTACTGAGTGTTACCGGGAGAGGTTCGTGACGCTTTCTCTGACCCCCAACATTACCCTAACAATTTAACTACTTTTCGGATTACATTCCAAGCACCCTCGCGGCGCCAGGTTTTGTGACGAAGTTAACCAAAAGCAGCTCGGCCGTGGGATGCAGTTAGTTTCGCGTGAACTGAATGTTACCGGGAGAGGTACGTGACGCTTTCTCTGTCCCCCAACATTACCGTAATAATTTCACTACTTTTCGGACTGCATTTCAAGCACCCTCACGGCGCCAGTTTTGTGACGAAGTTAACCAAAAGCAGCTCGGCCGTGGGATGCAGTTAGTTTCGCGTGTACTTAATGTTACCGGGAGAGGTTCGCGACGCTTTCTCTGACCCCCAACATTGCCTTAATAATTTCACTACTTTTCGGACTACATTTCAAGTACCCTCGCGGCGCCGGTCTGGTGACGAAGTTAAGCAAAAGCAGCTCGGCCGTGTGATGCGGTTAGTTTCGCGTGTACTAAATGTTACCGGGAGAGATTCGTGACGCTTTCTCTGACCCCCAACATTACCGTAATAATTTCACTACTTTTTGGACTACATTTCAAGCACCCTCGCGGCGCCAGGTTCTGTGACGAAGTTAACCAAAAGCAGCTCCGCCGTGTGATGCAGTTAGTTTCGCGTCCACTGAATGTTATAGGGAGAGGTTCGAGACGCTTTCTCTGACCCCCAACATTACCGTAAAAATTTCACTACATTTCGGACTACATTTCAAGCACCCTCGTGGCGCCAGGTTTTGTGACGAAGTTAACCAAAAGCAGCTCGGCCGTGGGATGCAATTAGTTTCGCGTGTACTGAATGTTACCGGGGGAGGTTCGTGACGCTTTCTCTGACCCCCAGCAATAAAGTAATGATTTCATTACTTTTCGGACTACATTTCAAGCACCCTCGCGGCGCCACGTTTTGTGACGAAGTTAACCAAAAGCAGCTCGGCCGTGTGATGCAGTTAGTTTCGCGCGTACTAAATGTTACCGGGAGAGGTCCGTGACGCTTTCTCTGTCGCCCAACATTACTGTAATAATTTCACTACTTTTCGGACTACATTTCAAGCACCCTCGAGGCGCCAGTCTAGTGACGAAGTTAAGCAAAAGCAGCTCGGCCCTGTGATGCAGTTAGTTTGGCGTGTTTGAATGTTACCGGGAGAGGTTCGTGACGCTTTCTCTGACCCCCAACATTACCGTAATAATTTCACTACTTTTCGGACTACATTTCAAGCACCCTCGCGTCGCCAGTCTGGTGACGAAGTTAAGCAAAAGCAGCTCGGCCCTGTGATGCAGTTAGTTTCGCGTGTTTGAATGTTACCGGGAGAGGTGCGTGATGCTTTCTCTGACCCCCAACATTACCGTAATAATTTCACTACTTTTCGGACTACATTTCAAGCACCCTCGCGGGGCCAGTTTTGTGACGAAGTTAACCAAAAGCAGCTCCGTGGTGGTATGCAGTTAGTTTCGCGTGTTTGAATGTTACCGGGAGAGGTGCGTGACGCTTTCTCTGACCCCCAACATTACCGTAATAATTTCACTACTTTTCGGACTACATTTCAAGCACCCTCGCGGGGCCAGTTTTGCGACGAAGTTAACCAAAAGCAGCTCGGTGGTGGTATGCAGTTAGTTTTACGTGTACTGAATGTTACCGGGAGAGGTTCGTGACGCTTTCTCTCACCCCCAACATTACCGTAATAATTTCACAACTTTTCGGACTACAGTTTAGGCACCCTCGCGGCGCCAGCTTTTATGACGAAGTTAACCAAAAGCAGCTCAGCCGTGTGATGCGGTTAGTTTCGCGTGTACTAAATGTTACCGGGAGAAATTCGTGACGCTTTCTCTGACCCCCAACATTACCGTAATATTTTCACTACTTTTCGGACTACATTTCAAGCACCCTCGTGGCGCCAGGTTTTGTGGCGAAGTTAACCAAAAGCAGCTCGGCCGTGGGATGCAGTTACTTTCGCGTGTACTGAAGGTTACCGGGAGAGGTTCGTGACGCTTTCTCTGACCCCCAAAATTACCGTAATAATTTCACTACTTTTCGGACTACATTTCAAACACCCTCGCGGCGCCTGGTTTTGTGACGAAGTTAACCAAACGCAGCTCGGCCATGTGATGCAATTAGTTTTGCGTGTACTGAGTGTTACCGGGAGAGGTTCGTGACGCTTTCTCTGACCCCCAACATTACCGTAATAATTTCACTACTTTTCGGACTACATTTCAAGCACCCTCGCGGCGCCGGGTTTTGCGATGAAGTTAACCAAAAGCAGCTCGGCCGTGGGATGCAGTTAGTTTCGCGTGTACTTAATGTTACCTGGAGAGGTTCGTGACGCTTTCTCTGACCCCCAACATTGCCATAATAATTTCACTACTTCTCGGACTACATTTCAAGTACCCTTGCAGCGCCAGTCTGGTGACGAAGTTAAGCAAAAGCAGCTCGGCCGTGTGATGCGGTTAGTTTCGCGTGTACTAAATGTTACCGGGAGAGATTCGTGATGCTTTCTCTGACCCCCAACATTACCGTAATAATTTCACTACTTTTCGGACTACATTTCAAGCACCCTCGCGGCGCCAGGTTCTGCGACGAAGTTAACCAAAAGCAGCTCCGCCGTGTGATGCAGTTAGTTTCGCGTCCACTGAATGTTATAGGGAGAGGTTCGTGACGCTTTCTCTGACCCCCAACATTACCGTAATAATTTCACTACTTCTTGGACTACTTTTCAAGCACCCTCGCGGCGCCACGTTTTGTGACGGAGTTAACCAAAAGCAGCTCGGCCGTGGGATGCAGTTAGTTTCGCGTGTACTGAATGTTACCGGGAGAGGTTCGTGACGCTTTCTCTGACCCCCAACATTACCGTAATAATTTCACTACTTTTCGGACTACATTTCAAGCACCCTCGTGGCGCCAGGTTTTGTGACGAAGTTAACCAAAAGCAGCTCGGCCGTGGGATGCAATTAGTTTCGCGTGTACTGAATGTTACCGGGAGAGGTTCGTGACGCTTTCTCGGATCCCCAGCATTAAAGTTATGATTTCATTACTTTTCGGACTACATTTCAAGCACCCTCGCGGCGCCAGGTTTTGTGACGAAGTTAACCAAAAGCAGCTCGGCCGTGGGATGCAGTTAGTTTCGCGTGTATTGAATGTTACCGGGAGAGGTTCGTGACGCTTTCTCTGACCCCCAAATTTACCGTAATAATTTCACTACTTTTCGGACTACATTTCAAGCACCCTCGCGGCGCCAGGTTCTGTGACGAAGTTAACCAAAAGCAGCTCCGCCGTGTGATGCAGTTAGTTTCGCGTCCACTGAATGTTATAGGGAGAGGTTCGTGACGCTTTCTCTGACCCCCAACATTACCGTAATAATTTCACTACTTCTTGGACTACTTTTCAAGCACCCTCGCGGCGCCACGTTTTGTGACGGAGTTAACCAAACGCAGCTCGGCCATGTGATGCAATTAGTTTTGCGTGTACTGAGTGTTACCGGGAGAGGTTCGTGACGCTTTCTCTGACCCCCAACATTACCCTAACAATTTAACTACTTTTCGGATTACATTCCAAGCACCCTCGCGGCGCCAGGTTTTGTGACGAAGTTAACCAAAAGCAGCTCGGCCGTGGGATGCAGTTAGTTTCGCGTGAACTGAATGTTACCGGGAGAGGTTCGTGACGCTTTCTCTGTCCCCCAACATTACCGTAATAATTTCACTACTTTTCGGACTGCATTTCAAGCACCCTCACGGCGCCAGTTTTGTGACGAAGTTAACCAAAAGCAGCTCGGCCGTGGGATGCAGTTAGTTTCGCGTGTACTTAATGTTACCGGGAGAGGTTCGCGACGCTTTCTCTGACCCCCAACATTGCCTTAATAATTTCACTACTTTTCGGACTACATTTCAAGTACCCTCGCGGCGCCGGTCTGGTGACGAAGTTAAGCAAAAGCAGCTCGGCCGTGTGATGCGGTTAGTTTCGCGTGTACTAAATGTTACCGGGAGAGATTCGTGACGCTTTCTCTGACCCCCAACATTACCGTAATAATTTCACTACTTTTTGGACTACATTTCAAGCACCCTCGCGGCGCCAGGTTCTGTGACGAAGTTAACCAAAAGCAGCTCCGCCGTGTGATGCAGTTAGTTTCGCGTCCACTGAATGTTATAGGGAGAGGTTCGAGACGCTTTCTCTGACCCCCAACATTACCGTAATAATTTCACTACTTCTTGGACTACTTTTCAAGCACCCTCGCGGCGCCACGTTTTGTGACGGAGTTAACCAAAAGCAGCTCGGCCGTGGGATGCAGTTAGTTTCGCGTGTACTGAATGTTACCGGGAGAGGTTCGTGACGCTTTCTCTGACCCCCAACATTACCGTAAAAATTTCACTACATTTCGGACTACATTTCAAGCACCCTCGTGGCGCCAGGTTTTGTGACGAAGTTAACCAAAAGCAGCTCGGCCGTGGGATGCAATTAGTTTCGCGTGTACTGAATGTTACCGGGAGAGCTTCGTGACGCTTTCTCGGATCCCCAGCATTAAAGTTATGATTTCATTACTTTTCGGACTACATTTCAAGCACCCTCGCGGCGCCAGGTTTTGTGACGAAGTTAACCAAAAGCAGCTCGGCCGTGGGATGCAGTTAGTTTCGCGTGTATTGAATGTTACCGGGAGAGGTTCGTGACGCTTTCTCTGACCCCCAAATTTACCGTAATAATTTTACTACTTTTCGGAGTACATTTCAAGCACCCTCGCGGCGCCAGGTTCTGTGACGAAGTTAACCAAAAGCAGCTTGGCCATGTGATGCAGTTAGTTAGGCGTGTACGAAATGTCACCGGGAGAGATTCGGGACGCTTTCTCTGACCGCCAAAATTACCGAAATGATTTCACTACTTTTTGGACTACATTTCAAGCACCCTCGCGGCGCCACGTTTTCTGACGAAGTTAACCAAAAGCAGCTCGGCCGTGTGATGCAATTAGTTTGCGTGTACTGAATTTACCGGGAGAGGTTCGTGACGCTTTCTCTGACCCCCAACATTACCGTAATAATTTCACTACTTTTCGGACTACAGTTTAGGCACCCTCGCGGCGCCAGCTTTTATGGCGAAGTTAACCAAAAGCAGCTCAGCCGTGTGATGCGGTTAGTTTCGCGTGTACTAAATGTTACCGGGAGAGATTCGTGACGCTTCCTCTGACCCCCAACATTACCGTAATATTTTCACTACTTTTCGGACTACATTTCAAGCACCCTCGCGGCGCCAGGTTTTGTGACGAAGTTAACCAAAAGCAGCTCGGCCGTGGGATGCAGTTACTTTCGCGTGTACTGAAGGTTACCGGGAGAGGTTCGTGACGCTTTCTCTGACCCCCAAAATTACCGTAATAATTTCACTACTTTTCGGACTACATTTCAAACACCCTCGCGGCGCCTGGTTTTGTGACGAAGTTAACCAAACGCAGCTCGGCCATGTGATGCAATTAGTTTTGCGTGTACTGAGTGTTACCGGGAGAGGTTCGTGACGCTTTCTCTGACCCCCAACATTACCGTAATAATTTCACTACTTTTCGGACTACATTTCAAGCACCCTCGTGGCGCCAGGTTTTGTGACGAAGTTAACCAAAAGCAGCTCGGCCGTGGGATGCAATTAGTTTCGCGTGTACTGAATGTTACCGGGAGAGGTTCGTGACGCTTTCTCGGATCCCCAGCATTAAAGTTATGATTTCATTACTTTTCGGACTACATTTCAAGCACCCTCGCGGCGCCAGGTTTTGTGACGAAGTTAACCAAAAGCAGCTCGGCCGTGGGATGCAGTTAGTTTCGCGTGTATTGAATGTTACCGGGAGAGGTTCGTGACGCTTTCTCTGACCCCCAAATTTACCGTAATAATTTCACTACTTTTCGGACTACATTTCAAGCACCCTCGCGGCGCCAGGTTCTGTGACGAAGTTAACCAAAAGCAGCTCCGCCGTGTGATGCAGTTAGTTTCGCGTCCACTGAATGTTATAGGGAGAGGTTCGTGACGCTTTCTCTGACCCCCAACATTACCGTAATAATTTCACTACTTCTTGGACTACTTTTCAAGCACCCTCGCGGCGCCACGTTTTGTGACGGAGTTAACCAAACGCAGCTCGGCCATGTGATGCAATTAGTTTTGCGTGTACTGAGTGTTACCGGGAGAGGTTCGTGACGCTTTCTCTGACCCCCAACATTACCCTAACAATTTAACTACTTTTCGGATTACATTCCAAGCACCCTCGCGGCGCCAGGTTTTGTGACGAAGTTAACCAAAAGCAGCTCGGCCGTGGGATGCAGTTAGTTTCGCGTGAACTGAATGTTACCGGGAGAGGTTCGTGACGCTTTCTCTGTCCCCCAACATTACCGTAATAATTTCACTACTTTTCGGACTGCATTTCAAGCACCCTCACGGCGCCAGTTTTGTGACGAAGTTAACCAAAAGCAGCTCGGCCGTGGGATGCAGTTAGTTTCGCGTGTACTTAATGTTACCGGGAGAGGTTCGCGACGCTTTCTCTGACCCCCAACATTGCCTTAATAATTTCACTACTTTTCGGACTACATTTCAAGTACCCTCGCGGCGCCGGTCTGGTGACGAAGTTAAGCAAAAGCAGCTCGGCCGTGTGATGCGGTTAGTTTCGCGTGTACTAAATGTTACCGGGAGAGATTCGTGACGCTTTCTCTGACCCCCAACATTACCGTAATAATTTCACTACTTTTTGGACTACATTTCAAGCACCCTCGCGGCGCCAGGTTCTGTGACGAAGTTAACCAAAAGCAGCTCCGCCGTGTGATGCAGTTAGTTTCGCGTCCACTGAATGTTATAGGGAGAGGTTCGAGACGCTTTCTCTGACCCCCAACATTACCGTAATAATTTCACTACTTCTTGGACTACTTTTCAAGCACCCTCGCGGCGCCACGTTTTGTGACGGAGTTAACCAAAAGCAGCTCGGCCGTGGGATGCAGTTAGTTTCGCGTGTACTGAATGTTACCGGGAGAGGTTCGTGACGCTTTCTCTGACCCCCAACATTACCGTAAAAATTTCACTACATTTCGGACTACATTTCAAGCACCCTCGTGGCGCCAGGTTTTGTGACGAAGTTAACCAAAAGCAGCTCGGCCGTGGGATGCAATTAGTTTCGCGTGTACTGAATGTTACCGGGAGAGCTTCGTGACGCTTTCTCGGATCCCCAGCATTAAAGTTATGATTTCATTACTTTTCGGACTACATTTCAAGCACCCTCGCGGCGCCAGGTTTTGTGACGAAGTTAACCAAAAGCAGCTCGGCCGTGGGATGCAGTTAGTTTCGCGTGTATTGAATGTTACCGGGAGAGGTTCGTGACGCTTTCTCTGACCCCCAAATTTACCGTAATAATTTTACTACTTTTCGGAGTACATTTCAAGCACCCTCGCGGCGCCAGGTTCTGTGACGAAGTTAACCAAAAGCAGCTTGGCCATGTGATGCAGTTAGTTAGGCGTGTACGAAATGTCACCGGGAGAGATTCGGGACGCTTTCTCTGACCGCCAAAATTACCGAAATGATTTCACTACTTTTTGGACTACATTTCAAGCACCCTCGCGGCGCCACGTTTTCTGACGAAGTTAACCAAAAGCAGCTCGGCCGTGTGATGCAATTAGTTTGCGTGTACTGAATTTACCGGGAGAGGTTCGTGACGCTTTCTCTGACCCCCAACATTACCGTAATAATTTCACTACTTTTCGGACTACAGTTTAGGCACCCTCGCGGCGCCAGCTTTTATGGCGAAGTTAACCAAAAGCAGCTCAGCCGTGTGATGCGGTTAGTTTCGCGTGTACTAAATGTTACCGGGAGAGATTCGTGACGCTTCCTCTGACCCCCAACATTACCGTAATATTTTCACTACTTTTCGGACTACATTTCAAGCACCCTCGCGGCGCCAGGTTTTGTGACGAAGTTAACCAAAAGCAGCTCGGCCGTGGGATGCAGTTACTTTCGCGTGTACTGAAGGTTACCGGGAGAGGTTCGTGACGCTTTCTCTGACCCCCAAAATTACCGTAATAATTTCACTACTTTTCGGACTACATTTCAAACACCCTCGCGGCGCCTGGTTTTGTGACGAAGTTAACCAAACGCAGCTCGGCCATGTGATGCAATTAGTTTTGCGTGTACTGAGTGTTACCGGGAGAGGTTCGTGACGCTTTCTCTGACCCCCAACATTACCCTAACAATTTAACTACTTTTCGGATTACATTCCAAGCACCCTCGCGGCGCCAGGTTTTGTGACGAAGTTAACCAAAAGCAGCTCGGCCGTGGGATGCAGTTAGTTTCGCGTGAACTGAATGTTACCGGGAGAGGTTCGTGACGCTTTCTCTGTCCCCCAACATTACCGTAATAATTTCACTACTTTTCGGACTGCATTTCAAGCACCCTCGCGGCGCCAGTTTTGTGACGAAGTTAACCAAAAGCAGCTCGGCCGTGGGATGCAGTTAGTTTCGCGTGTACTTAATGTTACCGGGAGAGGTTCGTGACGCTTTCTCTGACCCCCAACATTGCCTTAATAATTTCACTACTTTTCGGACTACATTTCAAGTACCCTCGCGGCGCCGGTCTGGTGACGAAGTTAAGCAAAAGCAGCTCGGCCGTGTGATGCGGTTAGTTTCGCGTGTACTAAATGTTACCGGGAGAGATTCGTGACGCTTTCTCTGACCCCCAACATTACCGTAATAATTTCACTACTTTTTGGACTACATTTCAAGCACCCTCGCGGCGCCAGGTTCTGTGACGAAGTTAACCAAAAGCAGCTCCGCCGTGTGATGCAGTTAGTTTCGCGTCCACTGAATGTTATAGGGAGAGGTTCGAGACGCTTTCTCTGACCCCCAACATTACCGTAATAATTTCACTACTTCTTGGACTACTTTTCAAGCACCCTCGCGGCGCCACGTTTTGTGACGGAGTTAACCAAAAGCAGCTCGGCCGTGGGATGCAGTTAGTTTCGCGTGTACTGAATGTTACCGGGAGAGGTTCGTGACGCTTTCTCTGACCCCCAACATTACCGTAAAAATTTCACTACATTTCGGACTACATTTCAAGCACCCTCGTGGCGCCAGGTTTTGTGACGAAGTTAACCAAAAGCAGCTCGGCCGTGGGATGCAATTAGTTTCGCGTGTACTGAATGTTACCGGGAGAGCTTCGTGACGCTTTCTCGGATCCCCAGCATTAAAGTTATGATTTCATTACTTTTCGGACTACATTTCAAGCACCCTCGCGGCGCCAGGTTTTGTGACGAAGTTAACCAAAAGCAGCTCGGCCGTGGGATGCAGTTAGTTTCGCGTGTATTGAATGTTACCGGGAGAGGTTCGTGACGCTTTCTCTGACCCCCAAATTTACCGTAATAATTTTACTACTTTTCGGAGTACATTTCAAGCACCCTCGCGGCGCCAGGTTCTGTGACGAAGTTAACCAAAAGCAGCTTGGCCATGTGATGCAGTTAGTTAGGCGTGTACGAAATGTCACCGGGAGAGATTCGGGACGCTTTCTCTGACCGCCAAAATTACCGAAATGATTTCACTACTTTTTGGACTACATTTCAAGCACCCTCGCGGCGCCACGTTTTCTGACGAAGTTAACCAAAAGCAGCTCGGCCGTGTGATGCAATTAGTTTGCGTGTACTGAATTTACCGGGAGAGGTTCGTGACGCTTTCTCTGACCCCCAACATTACCGTAATAATTTCACTACTTTTCGGACTACAGTTTAGGCACCCTCGCGGCGCCAGCTTTTATGGCGAAGTTAACCAAAAGCAGCTCAGCCGTGTGATGCGGTTAGTTTCGCGTGTACTAAATGTTACCGGGAGAGATTCGTGACGCTTCCTCTGACCCCCAACATTACCGTAATATTTTCACTACTTTTCGGACTACATTTCAAGCACCCTCGCGGCGCCAGGTTTTGTGACGAAGTTAACCAAAAGCAGCTCGGCCGTGGGATGCAGTTACTTTCGCGTGTACTGAAGGTTACCGGGAGAGGTTCGTGACGCTTTCTCTGACCCCCAAAATTACCGTAATAATTTCACTACTTTTCGGACTACATTTCAAACACCCTCGCGGCGCCTGGTTTTGTGACGAAGTTAACCAAACGCAGCTCGGCCATGTGATGCAATTAGTTTTGCGTGTACTGAGTGTTACCGGGAGAGGTTCGTGACGCTTTCTCTGACCCCCAACATTACCCTAACAATTTAACTACTTTTCGGATTACATTCCAAGCACCCTCGCGGCGCCAGGTTTTGTGACGAAGTTAACCAAAAGCAGCTCGGCCGTGGGATGCAGTTAGTTTCGCGTGAACTGAATGTTACCGGGAGAGGTTCGTGACGCTTTCTCTGTCCCCCAACATTACCGTAATAATTTCACTACTTTTCGGACTGCATTTCAAGCACCCTCGCGGCGCCAGTTTTGTGACGAAGTTAACCAAAAGCAGCTCGGCCGTGGGATGCAGTTAGTTTCGCGTGTACTTAATGTTACCGGGAGAGGTTCGTGACGCTTTCTCTGACCCCCAACATTGCCTTAATAATTTCACTACTTTTCGGACTACATTTCAAGTACCCTCGCGGCGCCGGTCTGGTGACGAAGTTAAGCAAAAGCAGCTCGGCCGTGTGATGCGGTTAGTTTCGCGTGTACTAAATGTTACCGGGAGAGATTCGTGACGCTTTCTCTGACCCCCAACATTACCGTAATAATTTCACTACTTTTTGGACTACATTTCAAGCACCCTCGCGGCGCCAGGTTCTGTGACGAAGTTAACCAAAAGCAGCTCCGCCGTGTGATGCAGTTAGTTTCGCGTCCACTGAATGTTATAGGGAGAGGTTCGAGACGCTTTCTCTGACCCCCAACATTACCGTAATAATTTCACTACTTCTTGGACTACTTTTCAAGCACCCTCGCGGCGCCACGTTTTGTGACGGAGTTAACCAAAAGCAGCTCGGCCGTGGGATGCAGTTAGTTTCGCGTGTACTGAATGTTACCGGGAGAGGTTCGTGACGCTTTCTCTGACCCCCAACATTACCGTAAAAATTTCACTACATTTCGGACTACATTTCAAGCACCCTCGTGGCGCCAGGTTTTGTGACGAAGTTAACCAAAAGCAGCTCGGCCGTGGGATGCAATTAGTTTCGCGTGTACTGAATGTTACCGGGGGAGGTTCGTGACGCTTTCTCTGACCCCCAGCAATAAAGTAATGATTTCATTACTTTTCGGACTACATTTCAAGCACCCTCGCGGCGCCACGTTTTGTGACGAAGTTAACCAAAAGCAGCTCGGCCGTGTGATGCAGTTAGTTTCGCGCGTACTAAATGTTACCGGGAGAGGTCCGTGACGCTTTCTCTGTCGCCCAACATTACTGTAATAATTTCACTACTTTTCGGACTACATTTCAAGCACCCTCGAGGCGCCAGTCTAGTGACGAAGTTAAGCAAAAGCAGCTCGGCCCTGTGATGCAGTTACTTTGGCGTGTTTGAATGTTACCGGGAGAGGTTCGTGACGCTTTCTCTGACCCCCAACATTACCGTAATAATTTCACTACTTTTCGGACTACATTTCAAGCACCCTCGCGTCGCCAGTCTGGTGACGAAGTTAAGCAAAAGCAGCTCGGCCCTGTGATGCAGTTAGTTTCGCGTGTTTGAATGTTACCGGGAGAGGTGCGTGATGCTTTCTCTGACCCCCAACATTACCGTAATAATTTCACTACTTTTCGGACTACATTTCAAGCACCCTCGCGGGGCCAGTTTTGTGACGAAGTTAACCAAAAGCAGCTCCGTGGTGGTATGCAGTTAGTTTTGCGCGTTTGAATGTTACCGGGAGAGGTGCGTGACGCTTTCTCTGACCCCCAACATTACCGTAATAATTTCACTACTTTTCGGACTACATTTCAAGCACCCTCGCGGGGCCAGTTTTGCGACGAAGTTAACCAAAAGCAGCTCGGTGGTGGCATGCAGTTAGTTTTACGTGTACTGAATGTTACCGGGAGAGGTTCGTGACGCTTTCTCTCACCCCCAACATTACCGTAATAATTTCACAACTTTTCGGACTACAGTTTAGGCACCCTCGCGGCGCCAGCTTTTATGACGAAGTTAACCAAAAGCAGCTCAGCCGTGTGATGCGGTTAGTTTCGCGTGTACTAAATGTTACCGGGAGAAATTCGTGACGCTTTCTCTGACCCCCAACATTACCGTAATATTTTCACTACTTTTCGGACTACATTTCAAGCACCCTCGCGGCACCAGGTTTTGTGACGAAGTTAACCAAAAGCAGCTCGGCCGTGGGATGCAGTTACTTTCGCGTGTACTGAAGGTTACCGGGAGAGGTTCGTGACGCTTTCTCTGACCCCCAACATTACCGTAACAATTTCACTACTTTTCTTATTACATTCCAAGCAACCTCGCGGCGCCAGGTTTTGTGACGAAGTTAACCAAAAGCAGCTCGACCGTGGGATGCAGTTAGTTTCGCGTGAACTGAATGTTACCGGGAGAGGTTCGTGACGCTTTCTCTGTCCCCCAACATTACCGTTATAATTTCACTACTTTTCGGACTGCATTTCAAGCACCCTCGCGGCGCCAGTTTTTTAACGAAGTTAACCAAAAGCACCTCGGCCGTGTGATGCAATTAGTTTTGCGTGTACTGAACGTTACCGGGAGAGGTTCGTGACGCTTTCTCTGACCCCCAACATTACCGTAATAATTTCACTACTTTTCGGACTACATTTCAAGCACCCTCGCGGCGCCGGGTTTTGCGATGAAGTTAACCAAAAGCAGCTCGTCCGTGGGATGCAGTTAGTTTCGCGTGTACTTAATGTTACCTGGAGAGGTTCGTGACGCTTTCTCTGACCCCCAACATTGCCATAATAATTTCACTACTTCTCGGACTACATTTCAAGTACCCTTGCAGCGCCAGTCTGGTGACAAAGTTAACCAAAAGCAGCTCCGCCGTGTGATGCAGTTAGTTTCGCGTCCACTGAATGTTATAGGGAGAGGTTCGTGACGCTTTCTCTGACCCCCAACATTACCGTAATAATTTCACTACTTCTTGGACTACTTTTCAAGCACCCTCGCGGCGCCACGTTTTGTGACGGAGTTAACCAAAAGCAGCTCGGCCGTGGGATGCAGTTAGTTTCGCGTGTACTGAATGTTACCGGGAGAGGTTCGTGACGCTTTCTCGGATCCCCAGCATTAAAGTTATGATTTCATTACTTTTCGGACTACATTTCAAGCACCCTCGCGGCGCCAGGTTTTGTGACGAAGTTAACCAAAAGCAGCTCGGCCGTGGGATGCAGTTAGTTTCGCGTGTATTGAATGTTACCGGGAGAGGTTCGTGACGCTTTCTCTGACCCCCAAATTTACCGTAATAATTTTACTACTTTTCGGAGTACATTTCAAGCACCCTCGCGGCGCCAGGTTCTGTGACGAAGTTAACCAAAAGCAGCTTGGCCATGTGATGCAGTTAGTTAGGCGTGTACGAAATGTCACCGGGAGAGATTCGGGACGCTTTCTCTGACCGCCAAAATTACCGAAATGATTTCACTACTTTTTGGACTACATTTCAAGCACCCTCGCGGCGCCACGTTTTCTGACGAAGTTAACCAAAAGCAGCTCGGCCGTGTGATGCAATTAGTTTGCGTGTACTGAATTTACCGGGAGAGGTTCGTGACGCTTTCTCTGACCCCCAACATTACCGTAATAATTTCACTACTTTTCGGACTACATTTCAAGCACCCTCGTGGCGCCAGGTTTTGTGACGAAGTTAACCAAAAGCAGCTCGGCCGTGGGATGCAATTAGTTTCGCGTGTACTGAATGTTACCGGGGGAGGTTCGTGACGCTTTCTCTGACCCCCAGCAATAAAGTAATGATTTCATTACTTTTCGGACTACATTTCAAGCACCCTCGCGGCGCCACGTTTTGTGACGAAGTTAACCAAAAGCAGCTCGGCCGTGTGATGCAGTTAGTTTCGCGCGTACTAAATGTTACCGGGAGAGGTCCGTGACGCTTTCTCTGTCGCCCAACATTACTGTAATAATTTCACTACTTTTCGGACTACATTTCAAGCACCCTCGAGGCGCCAGTCTAGTGACGAAGTCAAGCAAAAGCAGCTCGGCCCTGTGATGCAGTTAGTTTGGCGTGTTTGAATGTTACCGGGAGAGGTTCGTGACGCTTTCTCTGACCCCCAACATTACCGTAATAATTTCACTACTTTTCGGACTAGATTTCAAGCACCCTCGCGTCGCCAGTCTGGTGACGAAGTTAAGCAAAAGCAGCTCGGCCCTGTGATGCAGTTAGTTTCGCGCGTTTGAATGTTACCGGGAGAGGTGCGTGATGCTTTCTCTGACCCCCAACATTACCGTAATAATTTCACTACTTTTCGGACTACATTTCAAGCACCCTCGCGGGGCCAGTTTTGTGACGAAGTTAACCAAAAGCAGCTCCGTGGTGGTATGCAGTTAGTTTCGCGTGTTTGAATGTTACCGGGAGAGGTGCGTGACGCTTTCTCTGACCCCCAACATTACCGTAATAATTTCACTACTTTTCGGACTACATTTCAAGCACCCTCGCGGGGCCAGTTTTGCGACGAAGTTAACCAAAAGCAGCTCGGTGGTGGTATGCAGTTAGTTTTACGTGTACTGAATGTTACCGGGAGAGGTTCGTGACGCTTTCTCTCACCCCCAACATTACCGTAATAATTTCACAACTTTTCGGACTACAGTTTAGGCACCCTCGCGGCGCCAGCTTTTATGACGAAGTTAACCAAAAGCAGCTCAGCCGTGTGATGCGGTTAGTTTCGCGTGTACTAAATGTTACCGTAAGAAATTCGTGACGGTTTCTCTGACCCCCAACATTACCGTAATATTTTCACTACTTTTCGGACTACATTTCAAGCACCCTCGCGGCGCCAGGTTTTGTGACGAAGTTAACCAAAAGCAGCTCGGCCATGTGATGCAATTAGTTTTGCGTGTACTGGGTGTTACCGGGAGAGGTTCGTGACGCTTTCTCTGACCCCCAACATTACCGTAACAATTTCACTACTTTTCGGATTACATTCCAAGCAACCTCGCGGCGCCAGGTTTTGTGACGAAGTTAACCAAAAGCAGCTCGACCGTGGGATGCAGTTAGTTTCGCGTGAACTGAATGTTACCGGGAGAGGTTCGTGACGCTTTCTCTGTCCCCCAACATTACCGTTATAATTTCACTACTTTTCGGACTGCATTTCAAGCACCCTCGCGGCGCCAGTTTTTTAACGAAGTTAACCAAAAGCACCTCGGCCGTGTGATGCAATTAGTTTTGCGTGTACTGAACGTTACCGGGAGAGGTTCGTGACGCTTTCTCTGACCCCCAACATTACCGTAATAATTTCACTACTTTTCGGACTACATTTCAAGCACCCTCGCGGCGCCGGGTTTTGCGATGAAGTTAACCAAAAGCAGCTCGGCCGTGGGATGCAGTTAGTTTCGCGTGTACTTAATGTTACCTGGAGAGGTTCGTGACGCTTTCTCTGACCCCCAACATTGCCATAATAATTTCACTACTTCTCGGACTACATTTCAAGTACCCTTGCAGCGCCAGTCTGGTGACGAAGTTAAGCAAAAGCAGCTCGGCCGTGTGATGCGGTTAGTTTCGCGTGTACTAAATGTTACCGGGAGAGATTCGTGATGCTTTCTCTGACCCCCAACATTACCGTAATAATTTCACTACTTTTCGGACTACATTTCTAGCACCCTCGCGGCGCCAGGTTCTGTGACGAAGTTAACCAAAAGCAGCTCCGCCGTGTGATGCAGTTAGTTTCGCGTCCACTGAATGTTATAGGGAGAGGTTCGTGACGCTTTCTCTGACCCCCAACATTACCGTAATAATTTCACTACTTCTTGGACTACTTTTCAAGCACCCTCGCGGCGCCACGTTTTGTGACGGAGTTAACCAAAAGCAGCTCGGCCGTGGGATGCAGTTAGTTTCGCGTGTACTGAATGTTACCGGGAGAGGTTCGTGACGCTTTCTCTGACCCCCAACATTACCGTAATAATTTCACTACTTTTCGGACTACATTTCAAGCACCCTCGTGGCGCCAGGTTTTGTGACGAAGTTAACCAAAAGCAGCTCGGCCGTGGGATGCAATTAGTTTCGCGTGTACTGAATGTTACCGGGAGAGGTTCGTGACGCTTTCTCGGATCCCCAGCATTAAAGTTATGATTTCATTACTTTTCGGACTACATTTCAAGCACCCTCGCGGCGCCAGGTTTTGTGACGAAGTTAACCAAAAGCAGCTCGGCCGTGGGATGCAGTTAGTTTCGCGTGTATTGAATGTTACTGGGAGAGGTTCGTGACGCTTTCTCTCACCCCCAAATTTACCGTAATAATTTTACTACTTTTCGGAGTACATTTCAAGCACCCTCGCGGCGCCAGGTTCTGTGACGAAGTTAACCAAAAGCAGCTTGGCCATGTGATGCAGTTAGTTAGGCGTGTACGAAATGTCACCGGGTGAGATTCGGGACGCTTTCTCTGACCGCCAAAATTACCGAAATGATTTCACTACTTTTTGGACTACATTTCAAGCACCCTCGCGGCGCCACGTTTTCTGACGAAGTTAACCAAAAGCAGCTCGGCCGTGTGATGCAATTAGTTTCGCGTGAACTGAATGTTACCGGGAGAGGTTCGTGACGCTTTCTCTGTCCCCCAACATTACCGTAATAATTTCACTACTTTTCGGACTGCATTTCAAGCACCCTCGCGGCGCCAGTTTTGTGACGAAGTTAACCAAAAGCAGCTCGGCCGTGGGATGCAGTTAGTTTCGCGTGTACTTAATGTTACCGGGAGAGGTTCGTGACGCTTTCTCTGACCCCCAACATTGCCTTAATAATTTCACTACTTTTCGGACTACATTTCAAGTACCCTCGCGGCGCCGGTCTGGTGACGAAGTTAAGCAAAAGCAGCTCGGCCGTGTGATGCGGTTAGTTTCGCGTGTACTAAATGTTACCGGGAGAGATTCGTGACGCTTTCTCTGACCCCCAACATTACCGTAATAATTTCACTACTTTTTGGACTACATTTCAAGCACCCTCGCGGCGCCAGGTTCTGTGACGAAGTTAACCAAAAGCAGCTCCGCCGTGTGATGCAGTTAGTTTCGCGTCCACTGAATGTTATAGGGAGAGGTTCGAGACGCTTTCTCTGACCCCCAACATTACCGTAATAATTTCACTACTTCTTGGACTACTTTTCAAGCACCCTCGCGGCGCCACGTTTTGTGACGGAGTTAACCAAAAGCAGCTCGGCCGTGGGATGCAGTTAGTTTCGCGTGTACTGAATGTTACCGGGAGAGGTTCGTGACGCTTTCTCTGACCCCCAACATTACCGTAAAAATTTCACTACATTTCGGACTACATTTCAAGCACCCTCGTGGCGCCAGGTTTTGTGACGAAGTTAACCAAAAGCAGCTCGGCCGTGGGATGCAATTAGTTTCGCGTGTACTGAATGTTACCGGGGGAGGTTCGTGACGCTTTCTCTGACCCCCAGCAATAAAGTAATGATTTCATTACTTTTCGGACTACATTTCAAGCACCCTCGCGGCGCCACGTTTTGTGACGAAGTTAACCAAAAGCAGCTCGGCCGTGTGATGCAGTTAGTTTCGCGTGTACTAAATGTTACCGGGAGAGGTTCGTGACGCTTTCTCTGACCCCCAACATTGCCGTAATAATTTCACTACTTTCCGGACTACATTTCAAGCACCCTCGCGGCTCCAGTCTGGTGACGAAGTTAAGCAAAAGAAGCTCGGCCCTGTGATGCAGTTAGTTTCGCGTGTATGAATGTTACCGGGAAAGGTGCGTGACGCTTTCTCTGACCCCCAACATTACCGTAATAATTTCACTACTTTTCGGACTACATTTAAAGCACCCTCGCGGGGCCAGTTTTGTGACGAAGTTAACCAAAAGCAGCTCGGCGGTGGTATGCAGTTAGTTTTACGTGTACTGAATGGTACCGGGAGACGTTCGTGACGCTTTCTCTCACCCCCAACATTACCGTAATAATTTCACAACTTTTCGGACTACGTATTAAACACCCTCGCGGCGCCAGCTTTTGTGACGAAGTTAACCAAAAGCAGCTCGGCCGTGTGATGCGGTTAGTTTCGCGTGTACTAAATGTTACCGGGAGAGATTCGTGACGCTTTCTCGGACCCCCAAAATTACCGTAGTAATTTCACTACTTTTCGGACTACATATCAAGCACCCTCGCGGCGCCAGGTTTTGTGACGAAGTTAACCGAAATCAGCTCGGCGGTGGCATGCAATTAGTTTCGCGTGTACTGAATGTTACCGGGAGGGGTTCGTGACGCTTTCTCTGACCCCCAGCATTAAAGTAATGATTTCATTACTTTTCGGACTACATTTCAAGCACCCTCGCGGCACCAGGTTTTGTGACGAAGTTAACCAAAAGCAGCTCGGTGGTGGTATGCAGTTAGTTTTACGTGTACTGAATGTTACCGGGAGAGGTTCGTGACGCTTTCTCTCACCCCCAACATTACCGTAATAATTTCACTACTTTTCGGACTGCATTTCAAGCACCCTCGCGGCACCAGTTTTGTGACGAAGTTAACCAAAAGCACCTCGGCCGTGTGATGCAATTAGTTTTGCGTGTACTGAATGTTATGGGAGAGGTTCGTGACGCTTTCTGTGACCCCCAATATTACCGTAATAATTTCGCTACTTTTCGGACTACATTTCAAGCACCCTCGCAGCGCCAGGTTTTGTGACGAAGTTAACCAAAAGCAGCTCGGCCGTGGGATGCAGTTAGTTTCGCGTGTACTTAATGTTACCGGGAGAGGTTCGTGACGCTTTCTCTGTCCCCCAACATTACCGTAATAATTTCACTACTTTTCGGACTGCATTTCAAGCACCCTCGCAGCGCCAGTTTTGTGACGAAGTTAACCAAAAGCACCTCGGCCGTGTGATGCGGTTAGTTTCGCGTGTATTAAATGTTACCGGGAGAGATTCGTGACGCTTTCTCTGACCCCCAACATTACCGTAATAATTTCACTACTTTTCGGACTACATTTCAAGCACCCACGCGGCGCCAGGTTCTGTGACGAAGTTAACCAAAAGCAGCTCCGCCGTGTGATGCAGTTAGTTTCGCGTCCACTGAATGTTATAGGGAGAGGTACGTGACGCTTTCTCTGACCCCCAACATTACCGTAATAATTTCACTACTTTTCGGACTACATTTCAAGCACCCTCGTGGCGCCAGGTTTTGTGAAGAAGTTAACAAAAAGCAGCTCGGCCGTGTGATGCAGATAGTTTCGCGCGTACTAAATGTTACCTGGAGAGGTCCGTGACGCTTTCTCTGTCCCCCAACATTACCGTAATAATTTCACTACTTTCCGGACTACATTTCAAGCACCCTCGCGGCTCCAGTCTGGTGACGAAGTTAAGCAAAAGAAGCTCGGCCCTGTGATGCAGTTAGTTTCGCGTGTATGAATGGTACCGGGAAAGGTGCGTGACGCTTTCTCTGACCCCCAACATTACCGTAATAATTTCACTACTTTTCGGACTACATTTAAAGCACCCTCGCGGGGCCAGTTTTGTGACGAAGTTAACCAAAAGCAGCTCGGCGGTGGTATGCAGTTAGTTTTACGTGTACTGAATGGTACCGGGAGACGTTCGTGACGCTTTCTCTCACCCCCAACATTACCGTAATAATTTCACAACTTTTCGGACTACATATTAAACACCCTCGCGGCGCCAGCTTTTGTGACGAAGTTAACCAAAAGCAGCTCGGCCGTGTGCTGCGGTTAGTTTCGCGTGTACTAAATGTTACCGGGAGAGATTCGTGACGCTTTCTCTGACCCCCAAAATAACCGTAGTAATTTCACTACTTTTCGGACTACATATCAAGCACCCTCGCGGCGCCAGGTTTTGTGACGAAGTTAACCGAAAGCAGCTCGGCGGTGGCATGCGATTAGTTTCGCGTGTACTGAATGTTACCGGGAGGGGTTCGTGACGCTTTCTCTGACCCCCAGCATTAAAGTAATGATTTCATTACTTTTCGGACTACATTTGAAGCACCCTCGCGGCGCCAGGTTTTGTGACGAAGTTAACCAAAAGCAGCTCGGTGGTGGTATGCAGTTAGGTTTACGTGTACTGAATGTTACCGGGAGAGGTTCGTGACACTTTCTCTCACCCCCAACATTACCGTAATAATTTCGCAACTTTTCGGACTACAGTTTAGGCGCTCTCGCGGCGCCAGCTTTTATGGCGAAGTTAACCAAAAGCAGCTCAGCCGTGTGATGCGGTTAGTTTCGCGTGTACTAAATGTTACCGGGGGAGATTCGTGACGCTTTCTCTGACCCCCAACATTACCGTAATATTTTCACTACTTTTCGGACTACATTTCAAGCACCCTCGCGGAGCCAGGTTTTGTGACGAAGTTAACCAAAAGCAGCTCGGCCGTGGGATGCAGTTACTTTCGCGTGTACTGAAGGTTACCGGGAGAGGTTCGTGACGCTTTCTCTGGCCCCCAAAATTACCGTAATAATTTCACTACTTTTCGGACTACATTTCAAACACCCTCGGGGCGCCTGGTTTTGTGACGAAGTTAACCAAACGCAGCTCGGCCATGTGATGCAATTAGTTTTGCGTGTACTGAGTGTTACCGGGAGAGGTTCGTGACGCTTTCTCTGACCCCCAACATTACCCTAACAATTTAACTACATTTCGGATTACATTCCAAGCACCCTCGCGGCGCCAGGTTTTGTGACGAAGTTAACCAAAAGCAGCTCGGCCGTGGGATGCAGTTAGTTTCGCGTGAACTGAATGTTACCGGGAGAGGTTCGTGACGCTTTCTCTGTCCCCCAACATTACCGTAATAATTTCACTACTTTTCGGACTGCATTTCAAGCACCCTCGCGGCGCCAGTTTTGTGACGAAGTTAACCAAAAGCAGCTCGGCCGTGGGATGCAGTTAGTTTCGCGTGTACTTAATGTTACCGGGAGAGGTTCGTGACGCTTTCTCTGACCCCCAACATTGCCTTAATAATTTCACTACTTTTCGGACTACATTTCAAGTACCCTCGCGGCGCCGGTCTGGTGACGAAGTTAAGCAAAAGCAGCTCGGCCGTGTGATGCGGTTAGTTTCGCGTGTACTAAATGTTACCGGGAGAGATTCGTGACGCTTTCTCTGACCCCCAACATTACCGTAATAATTTCACTACTTTTTGGACTACATTTCAAGCACCCTCGCGGCGCCAGGTTCTGTGACGAAGTTAACCAAAAGCAGCTCCGCCGTGTGATGCAGTTAGTTTCGCGTCCACTGAATGTTATAGGGAGAGGTTCGTGACGCTTTCTCTGACCCCCAACATTACCGTAATAATTTCACTACTTCTTGGACTACTTTTCAAGCACCCTCGCGGCGCCACGTTTTGTGACGGAGTTAACCAAAAGCAGCTCGGCCGTGGGATGCAGTTAGTTTCGCGTGTACTGAATGTTACCGGGAGAGGTTCGTGACGCTTTCTCTGACCCCCAACATTACCGTAAAATTTCACTACATTTCGGACTACATTTCAAGCACCCTCGTGGCGCCAGGTTTTGTGACGAAGTTAACCAAAAGCAGCTCGGCCGTGGGATGCAATTAGTTTCGCGTGTACTGAATGTTACCGGGGGAGGTTCGTGACGCTTTCTCTGACCCTCAGCAATAAAGTAATGATTTCATTACTTTTCGGACTACATTTCAAGCACCCTCGCGGCGCCACGTTTTGTGACGAAGTTAACCAAAAGCAGCTCGGCCGTGTGATGCAGTTAGTTTCGCGCGTACTAAATGTTACCGGGAGAGGTCCGTGACGCTTTCTCTGTCGCCCAACATTACTGTAATAATTTCACTACTTTTCGGACTACATTTCAAGCACCCTCGAGGCGCCAGTCTAGTGCCGAAGTTAAGCAAAAGCAGCTCGGCCCTGTGATGCAGTTAGTTTGGCGTGTTTGAATGTTACCGGGAGAGGTGCGTGATGCTTTCTCTGACCCCCCACATTACCGTAATAATTTCACTACTTTTCGGACTACATTTCAAGCACCCTCGCGGGGCCAGTTTTGTGACGAAGTTAACCAAAAGCAGCTCCGTGGTGGTATGCAGTTAGTTTCGCGTGTTTGAATGTTACCGGGAGAGGTGCGTGACGCTTTCTCTGACCCCCAACATTACCGTAATAATTTCACTACTTTTCGGATTACATTCCAAGCAACCTCGCGGCGCCAGGTTTTGTGACGAAGTTAACCAAAAGCAGCTCGGCCATGTGATGCAATTAGTTTTGCGTGTACTGAATGTTACCGGGAGAGGTTCGTGACGCTTTCTCTGAACCCCAAAATTACCGCAATAATTTAACTACTTTTCGGACTGCATTTCAAGCACCCTCGCGGCGCCAGTTTTTTAACGAAGTTAACCAAAAGCACCTCGGCCGTGTGATGCAATTAGTTTTGCGTGTACTGAACGTTACCGGGAGAGGTTCGTGACGCTTTCTCTGA
>NW_027460560.1:0-57776 GCF_050947875.1 Dermacentor variabilis | reverse complement strand
ATGTTAAAAAGAGCAGCATCGGCATGCTTTTCACGTCGTTTGGTAGAAATCCACGCGCGCGTTCTGCCAAAAGCACCATTTGCATGCCTATCGTGTGGTTTTGCAGAAAACTGCGTCCGCGTTTACCAAAAGATGCATGCGCATGCTTAAAACGCGTTTTGGCACAAATCCATGTGCGGGTGCTAAAAAGAGCAGCATCGGCATGCTTTTCACGTCGTTTGGTAGAAATCCACACGTGCGTTCTGCCAAAAGCACCATTTGCATGCCTATCGTGTGGTTTTGCAGAAAACTGCGTCCGCGTCTACCAAAAGATGCATGCGCATGCTTAAAACGCGCTTTGGCACAAATCCATGTGCGGATGTTAAAAAGAGCAGCATCGGCATGCTTTTCACGTCGTTTGGTAGAAATCCACGCGCGCGTTCTGCCAAAGCACCATTTGCATGCATATCGTGTGGTTTTGCAGAAAACTGCGTCCGCGTCTACCAAAAGATGCATGCGCATGCTTAAAACGCGTTTTGGCACAAATCCATGTGCGGGTGCTAAAAAGAGCAGCATCGGCATGCTTTTCACGTGGTTTGGTAGAAATCCACACGCGCGTTCTGCCAAAAGCACCATTTGCATGCATATCGTGTGGTTTTGCAGAAAACTGCGTCCGCGTCTACCAAAAGATGCATGTGCATGCTAAAAACGCGTTTTGGCACAAATCCATGTGCGGATGTTAAAAAGAGCAGCATCGGCATGCTTTTCACGTCGTTTGGTAGAAATCCACACGCGCGTTCTGCCAAAAGCACCATTTGCATGCATATCGTGTGGTTTTGCAGAAAACTGCGTCCGCGTCTACCAAAAGATGCATGTGCATGCTAAAAACGCGTTTTGGCACAAATCCATGTGCGGATGTTAAAAAGAGCAGCATCGGCATGCTTTTCACGTCGTTTGGTAGAAATCCACGCGCGCGTTCTGCCAAAAGCACCATTTGCATGCCTATCGTGTGGTTTTGCAGAAAACTGCGTCCGCGTCTACCAAAAGATGCATGCGCATGCTTAAAACGCGTTTTGGCACAAATCCATGTGCGGGTGCTAAAAAGAGCAGCATCGGCATGCTTTTCACGTCGTTTGGTAGAAATCCACACGCGCGTTCTGCAAAAGCACCATTTGCATGCCTATCGTGTGGTTTTGCAGAAAACTGCGTCCGCGTCTACCAAAAGATGCATGCGCATGCTTAAAACGCGTTTTGGCACAAATCCATGTGCGGATGTTAAAAGAGCAGCATCGGCATGCTTTTCACGTCGTTTGGTAGAAATCCACACGCGCGTTCTGCCAAAAGCACCATTTGCATGCATATCGTGTGGTTTTGCAGAAAACTGCGCCCGCGTCTACCAAAAGATGCATGTGCATGCTAAAAACGCGTTTTGGCACAAATCCATGTGCGGATGTTAAAAAGAGCAGCATCGGCATGCTTTTCACGTCGTTTGGTAGAAATCCACGCGCGCGTTCTGCCAAAAGCACCATTTGCATGCCTATCGTGTGGTTTTGCAGAAAACTGCGTCCGCGTCTACCAAAAGATGCATGCGCATGCTTAAAACGCGTTTTGGCACAAATCCATGTGCGGGTGCTAAAAAGAGCAGCATCGGCATGCTTTTCACGTCGTTTGGTAGAAATCCACACGCGCGTTCTGCCAAAAGCACCATTTGCATGCCTATCGTGTGGTTTTGCAGAAAACTGCGTCCGCGTCTACCAAAAGATGCATGCGCATGCTTAAAACGCGTTTTGGCACAAATCCATGTGCAGATGTTAAAAAGAGCAGCATCGGCATGCTTTTCACGTCGTTTGGTAGAAATCCACACGCGCGTTCTGCCAAAAGCACCATTTGCATGCCTATCGTGTGGTTTTGCAGAAAACTGCGTCCGCGTCTACCAAAAGATGCATGCGCATGCTTAAAACGCGTTTTGGCACAAATCCATGTGCGGATGTTAAAAAGAGCAGCATCGGCATGCTTTTCACGTCGTTTGGTAGAAATCCACACGCGCGTTCTGCCAAAAGCACCATTTGCATGCATATCGTGTGGTTTTGCAGAAAACTGCGCCCGCGTCTACCAAAAGATGCATGTGCATGCTAAAAACGCGTTTTGGCACAAATCCATGTGCGGATGTTAAAAAGAGCAGCATCGGCATGCTTTTCACGTCGTTTGGTAGAAATCCACGCGCGCGTTCTGCCAAAAGCACCATTTGCATGCCTATCGTGTGGTTTTGCAGAAAACTGCGTCCGCGTCTACCAAAAGATGCATGCGCATGCTTAAAACGCGTTTTGGCACAAATCCATGTGCGGGTGCTAAAAAGAGCAGCATCGGCATGCTTTTCACGTCGTTTGGTAGAAATCCACACGCGCGTTCTGCCAAAAGCACCATTTGCATGCCTATCGTGTGGTTTTGCAGAAAACTGCGTCCGCGTCTACCAAAAGATGCATGCGCATGCTTAAAACGCGTTTTGGCACAAATCCATGTGCAGATGTTAAAAAGAGCAGCATCGGCATGCTTTTCACGTCGTTTGGTAGAAATCCACACGCGCGTTCTGCCAAAAGCACCATTTGCATGCATATCGTGTGCTTTTGCAGAAAACTGCGTCCGCGTCTACCAAAAGATGCATGCGCATGCTAAAAACGCGTTTTGGCACAAATCCATGTGCGGATGTTAAAAAGAGCAGCATCGGCATGCTTTTCACGTCGTTTGGTAGAAATCCACACGTGCGTTCTGCCAAAAGCACCATTTGCATGCCTATCGTGTGGTTTTGCAGAAAACTGCGTCCGCGTCTACCAAAAGATGCATGCGCATGCTTAAAACGCGCTTTGGCACAAATCCATGTGCGGATGTTAAAAAGAGCAGCATCGGCATGCTTTTCACGTCGTTTGGTAGAAATCCACGCGCGCGTTCTGCCAAAAGCACCATTTGCATGCATATCGTGTGGTTTTGCAGAAAACTGCGTCCGCGTCTACCAAAAGATGCATGCGCATGCTTAAAACGCGTTTTGGCACAAATCCATGTGCGGGTGCTAAAAGAGCAGCATCGGCATGCTTTTCACGTCGTTTGGTAGAAATCCACACGCGCGTTCTGCCAAAAGCACCATTTGCATGCCTATCGTGTGGTTTTGCAGAAAAGTGCGTCCGCGTCTACCAAAAGATGCATGCGCATGCTTAAAACGCGTTTTGGCACAAATACATGTGCGGATGTTAAAAAGAGCAGCATCGGCATGCTTTTCACGTCGTTTGTAGAAATCCACACGAGCGTTCTGCCAAAAGCACCATTTGCATGCATATCGTGTGGTTTTGCAGAAAACTGCGTCCGCGTCTACCAAAAGATGCATGTGCATGCTAAAAACGCGTTTTGGCACAAATCCATGTGCGGATGTTAAAAAGAGCAGCATCGGCATGCTTTTCACGTCGTTTGGTAGAAATCCACACGCGCGTTCTGCCAAAAGCACCATTTGCATGCATATCGTGTGGTTTTGCAGAAAACTGCGTCCGCGTCTACCAAAAGATGCATGTGCATGCTAAAAACGCGTTTTGGCACAAATCCATGTGCGGATGTTAAAAAGAGCAGCATCGGCATGCTTTTCACGTCGTTTGGTAGAAATCCACGCGCGCGTTCTGCCAAAAGCACCATTTGCATGCCTATCGTGTGGTTTTGCAGAAAACTGCGTCCGCGTCTACCAAAAGATGCATGCGCATGCTTAAAACGCGTTTTGGCACAAATCCATGTGCGGATGTTAAAAAGAGCAGCATCGGCATGCTTTTCACGTCGTTTGGTAGAAATCCACACGCGCGTTCTGCCAAAAGCACCACTTGCATGCATATCGTGTGGTTTTGCAGAAAACTGCGTCCGCGTCTACCAAAAGATGCATGTGCATGCTAAAAACGCGTTTTGGCACAAATCCATGTGCGGATGTTAAAAAGAGCAGCATCGGCATGCTTTTCACGTCGTTTGGTAGAAATCCACGCGCGCGTTCTGCCAAAAGCACCATTTGCATGCCTATCGTGTGGTTTTGCAGAAAACTGCGTCCGCGTTTACCAAAAGATGCATGCGCATGCTTAAAACGCGTTTTGGCACAAATCCATGTGCGGGTGCTAAAAAGAGCAGCATCGGCATGCTTTTCACGTCGTTTGGTAGAAATCCACACGTGCGTTCTGCCAAAAGCACCATTTGCATGCCTATCGTGTGGTTTTGCAGAAAACTGCGTCCGCGTCTACCAAAAGATGCATGCGCATGCTTAAAACGCGCTTTGGCACAAATCCATGTGCGGATGTTAAAAAGAGCAGCATCGGCATGCTTTTCACGTCGTTTGGTAGAAATCCACGCGCGCGTTCTGCCAAAAGCACCATTTGCATGCATATCGTGTGGTTTTGCAGAAAACTGCGTCCGCGTCTACCAAAAGATGCATGCGCATGCTTAAAACGCGTTTTGGCACAAATCCATGTGCGGGTGCTAAAAAGAGCAGCATCGGCATGCTTTTCACGTGGTTTGGTAGAAATCCACACGCGCGTTCTGCCAAAAGCACCATTTGCATGCATATCGTGTGGTTTTGCAGAAAACTGCGTCCGCGTCTACCAAAAGATGCATGTGCATGCTAAAAACGCGTTTTGGCACAAATCCATGTGCGGATGTTAAAAAGAGCAGCATCGGCATGCTTTTCACGTCGTTTGGTAGAAATCCACACGCGCGTTCTGCCAAAAGCACCATTTGCATGCATATCGTGTGGTTTTGCAGAAAACTGCGTCCGCGTCTACCAAAAGATGCATGTGCATGCTAAAAACGCGTTTTGGCACAAATCCATGTGCGGATGTTAAAAAGAGCAGCATCGGCATGCTTTTCACGTCGTTTGGTAGAAATCCACGCGCGCGTTCTGCCAAAAGCACCATTTGCATGCCTATCGTGTGGTTTTGCAGAAAACTGCGTCCGCGTCTACCAAAAGATGCATGCGCATGCTTAAAACGCGTTTTGGCACAAATCCATGTGCGGGTGCTAAAAAGAGCAGCATCGGCATGCTTTTCACGTCGTTTGGTAGAAATCCACACGCGCGTTCTGCCAAAAGCACCATTTGCATGCCTATCGTGTGGTTTTGCAGAAAACTGCGTCCGCGTCTACCAAAAGATGCATGCGCATGCTTAAAACGCGTTTTGGCACAAATCCATGTGCGGATGTTAAAAAGAGCAGCATCGGCATGCTTTTCACGTCGTTTGGTAGAAATCCACACGCGCGTTCTGCCAAAAGCACCATTTGCATGCATATCGTGTGGTTTTGCAGAAAACTGCGCCCGCGTCTACCAAAAGATGCATGTGCATGCTAAAAACGCGTTTTGGCACAAATCCATGTGCGGATGTTAAAAAGAGCAGCATCGGCATGCTTTTCACGTCGTTTGGTAGAAATCCACGCGCGCGTTCTGCCAAAAGCACCATTTGCATGCCTATCGTGTGGTTTTGCAGAAAACTGCGTCCGCGTCTACCAAAAGATGCATGCGCATGCTTAAAACGCGTTTTGGCACAAATCCATGTGCGGGTGCTAAAAAGAGCAGCATCGGCATGCTTTTCACGTCGTTTGGTAGAAATCCACACGCGCGTTCTGCCAAAAGCACCATTTGCATGCCTATCGTGTGGTTTTGCAGAAAACTGCGTCCGCGTCTACCAAAAGATGCATGCGCATGCTTAAAACGCGTTTTGGCACAAATCCATGTGCAGATGTTAAAAAGAGCAGCATCGGCATGCTTTTCACGTCGTTTGGTAGAAATCCACACGCGCGTTCTGCCAAAAGCACCATTTGCATGCATATCGTGTGGTTTTGCAGAAAACTGCGTCCGCGTCTACCAAAAGATGCATGCGCATGCTAAAAACGCGTTTTGGCACAAATCCATGTGCGGATGTTAAAAAGAGCAGCATCGGCATGCTTTTCACGTCGTTTGGTAGAAATCCACACGTGCGTTCTGCCAAAAGCACCATTTGCATGCCTATCGTGTGGTTTTGCAGAAAACTGCGTCCGCGTCTACCAAAAGATGCATGCGCATGCTTAAAACGCGCTTTGGCACAAATCCATGTGCGGATGTTAAAAAGAGCAGCATCGGCATGCTTTTCACGTCGTTTGGTAGAAATCCACGCGCGCGTTCTGCCAAAAGCACCATTTGCATGCATATCGTGTGGTTTTGCAGAAAACTGCGTCCGCGTCTACCAAAAGATGCATGCGCATGCTTAAAACGCGTTTTGGCACAAATCCATGTGCGGGTGCTAAAAAGAGCAGCATCGGCATGCTTTTCACGTCGTTTGGTAGAAATCCACACGCGCGTTCTGCCAAAAGCACCATTTGCATGCATATCGTGTGGTTTTGCAGAAAACTGCGTCCGCGTCTACCAAAAGATGCATGTGCATGCTAAAAACGCGTTTTGGCACAAATCCATGTGCGGATGTTAAAAAGAGCAGCATCGGCATGCTTTTCACGTCGTTTGGTAGAAATCCACACGCGCGTTCTGCCAAAAGCACCATTTGCATGCATATCGTGTGGTTTTGCAGAAAACTGCGTCCGCGTCTACCAAAAGATGCATGTGCATGCTAAAAACGCGTTTTGGCACAAATCCATGTGCGGATGTTAAAAAGAGCAGCATCGGCATGCTTTTCACGTCGTTTGGTAGAAATCCACGCGCGCGTTCTGCCAAAAGCACCATTTGCATGCCTATCGTGTGGTTTTGCAGAAAACTGCGTCCGCGTCTACCAAAAGATGCATGCGCATGCTTAAAACGCGTTTTGGCACAAATCCATGTGCGGATGTTAAAAAGAGCAGCATCGGCATGCTTTTCACGTCGTTTGGTAGAAATCCACACGCGCGTTCTGCCAAAAGCACCATTTGCATGCATATCGTGTGGTTTTGCAGAAAACTGCGTCCGCGTCTACCAAAAGATGCATGTGCATGCTAAAAACGCGTTTTGGCACAAATCCATGTGCGGATTTTAAAAAGAGCAGCATCGGCATGCTTTTCACGTCGTTTGGTAGAAATCCACGCGCGCGTTCTGCCAAAAGCACCATTTGCATGCCTATCGTGTGGTTTTGCAGAAAACTGCGTCCGCGTCTGCCAAAAGATGCATGCGCATGCTTAAAACGCGTTTTGGCACAAATCCATGTGCGGGTGCTAAAAAGAGCAGCATCGGCATGCTTTTCACGTCGTTTGGTAGAAATCCACACGTGCGTTCTGCCAAAAGCACCATTTGCATGCCTATCGTGTGGTTTTGCAGAAAACTGCGTCCGCGTCTACCAAAAGATGCATGCGCATGCTTAAAACGCGCTTTGGCACAAATCCATGTGCGGATGTTAAAAAGAGCAGCATCGGCATGCTTTTCACGTCGTTTGGTAGAAATCCACGCGCGCGTTCTGCCAAAAGCACCATTTGCATGCATATCGTGTGGTTTTGCAGAAAACTGCGTCCGCGTCTACCAAAAGATGCATGCGCATGCTTAAAACGCGTTTTGGCACAAATCCATGTGCGGGTGCTAAAAAGAGCAGCATCGCCATGCTTTTCACGTCGTTTGGTAGAAATCCACACGCGCGTTCTGCCAAAAGCACCATTTGCATGCCTATCGTGTGGTTTTGCAGAAAACTGCGTCCGCGTCTACCAAAAGATGCATGCGCATGCTTAAAACGCGTTTTGGCACAAATCCATGTGCGGATGTTAAAAAGAGCAGCATCGGCATGCTTTTGACGTCGTTTGGTAGAAATCCACACGCGCGTTCTGCCAAAAGCACCATTTGCATGCATATCGTGTGGTTTTGCAGAAAACTGCGTCCGCGTCTACCAAAAGATGCATGTGCATGCTAAAAACGCGTTTTGGCACAAATCCATGTGCGGATGTTAAAAAGAGCAGCATCGGCATGCTTTTCACGTCGTTTGGTAGAAATCCACACGTGCGTTCTGCCAAAAGCAACATTTGCATGCCTATCGTGTGGTTTTGCAGAAAACTGCGTCCGCGTCTACCAAAAGATGCATGCGCATGCTTAAAACGCGTTTTGGCACAAATCCATGTGCGGGTGCTAAAAAGAGCAGCATCGGCATGCTTTTCACGTCGTTTGGTAGAAATCCACACGCGCGTTCTGCCAAAAGCACCATTTGCATGCATATCGTGTGGTTTTGCAGAAAACTGCGTCCGCGTCTACCAAAAGATGCATGTGCATGCTAAAAACGCGTTTTGGCACAAATCCATGTGCGGATGTTAAAAAGAGCAGCATCGGCATGCTTTTCACGTCGTTTGGTAGAAATCCACACGCGCGTTCTGCCAAAAGCACCATTTGCATGCATATCGTGTGGTTTTGCAGAAAACTGCGTCCGCGTCTACCAAAAGATGCATGTGCATGCTAAAAACGCGTTTTGGCACAAATCCATGTGCGGATGTTAAAAAGAGCAGCATCGGCATGCTTTTCACGTCGTTTGGTAGAAATCCACGCGCGCGTTCTGCCAAAAGCACCATTTGCATGCCTATCGTGTGGTTTTGCAGAAAACTGCGTCCGCGTCTGCCAAAAGATGCATGCGCATGCTTAAAACGCGTTTTGGCACAAATCCATGTGCGGGTGCTAAAAAGAGCAGCATCGGCATGCTTTTCACGTCGTTTGTAGAAATCCACACGTGCGTTCTGCCAAAAGCACCATTTGCATGCCTATCGTGTGGTTTTGCAGAAAACTGCGTCCGCGTCTACCAAAAGATGCATGCGCATGCTTAAAACGCGTTTTGGCACAAATCCATGTGCGGATGTTAAAAAGAGCAGCATCGGCATGCTTTTCACGTCGTTTGGTAGAAATCCACACGCGCGTTCTGCCAAAAGCACCATTTGCATGCATATCGTGTGGTTTTGCAGAAAACTGCGTCCGCGTCTACCAAAAGATGCATGTGCATGCTAAAAACGCGTTTTGGCACAAATCCATGTGCGGATGTTAAAAAGAGCAGCATCGGCATGCTTTTCACGTCGTTTGGTAGAAATCCACACGTGCGTTCTGCCAAAAGCACCATTTGCATGCCTATCGTGTGGTTTTGCAGAAAACTGCGTCCGCGTCTACCAAAAGATGCATGCGCATGCTTAAAACGCGTTTTGGCACAAATCCATGTGCGGGTGCTAAAAAGAGCAGCATCGGCATGCTTTTCACGTCGTTTGGTAGAAATCCACACGCGCGTTCTGCCAAAAGCACCATTTGCATGCATATCGTGTGGTTTTGCAGAAAACTGCGTCCGCGTCTACCAAAAGATGCATGTGCATGCTAAAAACGCGTTTTGGCACAAATCCATGTGCGGATGTTAAAAAGAGCAGCATCGGCATGCTTTTCACGTCGTTTGGTAGAAATCCACACGCGCGTTCTGCCAAAAGCACCATTTGCATGCATATCGTGTGGTTTTGCAGAAAACTGCGTCCGCGTCTACCAAAAGATGCATGTGCATGCTAAAAACGCGTTTTGGCACAAATCCATGTGCGGATGTTAAAAAGAGCAGCATCGGCATGCTTTTCACGTCGTTTGGTAGAAATCCACGCGCGCGTTCTGCCAAAAGCACCATTTGCATGCCTATCGTGTGGTTTTGCAGAAAACTGCGTCCGCGTCTACCAAAAGATGCATGCGCATGCTTAAAACGCGTTTTGGCACAAATCCATGTGCGGATGTTAAAAAGAGCAGCATCGGCATGCTTTTCACGTCGTTTGGTAGAAATCCACACGCGCGTTCTGCCAAAAGCACCATTTGCATGCATATCGTGTGGTTTTGCAGAAAACTGCGTCCGCGTCTACCAAAAGATGCATGTGCATGCTTAAAACGCGTTTTGGCACAAATCCATGTGCGGGTGCTAAAAAGAGCAGCATCGGCATGCTTTTCACGTCGTTTGGTAGAAATCCACACGTGCGTTCTGCCAAAAGCACCATTTGCATGCCTATCGTGTGGTTTTGCAGAAAACTGCGTCCGCGTCTACCAAAAGATGCATGCGCATGCTTAAAACGCGCTTTGGCACAAATCCATGTGCGGATGTTAAAAAGAGCAGCATCGGCATGCTTTTCACGTCGTTTGGTAGAAATCCACGCGCGCGTTCTGCCAAAAGCACCATTTGCATGCATATCGTGTGGTTTTGCAGAAAACTGCGTCCGCGTCTACCAAAAGATGCATGCGCATGCTTAAAACGCGTTTTGGCACAAATCCATGTGCGGATGTTAAAAAGAGCAGCATCGGCATGCTTTTCACGTCGTTTGGTAGAAATCCACACGCGCGTTCTGCCAAAAGCACCATTTGCATGCATATCGTGTGGTTTTGCAGAAAACTGCGTCCGCGTCTACCAAAAGATGCATGTGCATGCTAAAAACGCGTTTTGGCACAAATCCATGTGCGGATGTTAAAAAGAGCAGCATCGGCATGCTTTTCACGTCGTTTGGTAGAAATCCACACGTGCGTTCTGCCAAAAGCACCATTTGCATGCCTATCGTGTGGTTTTGCAAAAAACTGCGTCCGCGTCTACCAAAAGATGCATGCGCATGCTTAAAACGCGTTTTGGCACAAATCCATGTGCGGGTGCTAAAAAGAGCAGCATCGGCATGCTTTTCACGTCGTTTGGTAGAAATCCACACGTGCGTTCTGCCAAAAGCACCATTTGCATGCCTATCGTGTGGTTTTGCAGAAAACTGCGTCCGCGTCTACCAAAAGATGCATGCGCATGCTTAAAACGCGCTTTGGCACAAATCCATGTGCGGATGTTAAAAAGAGCAGCATCGGCATGCTTTTCACGTCGTTTGGTAGAAATCCACGCGCGCGTTCTGCCAAAAGCACCATTTGCATGCATATCGTGTGGTTTTGCAGAAAACTGCGTCCGCGTCTACCAAAAGATGCATGCGCATGCTTAAAACGCGTTTTGGCACAAATCCATGTGCGGATGTTAAAAAGAGCAGCATCGGCATGCTTTTCACGTCGTTTGGTAGAAATCCACACGCGCGTTCTGCCAAAAGCACCATTTGCATGCATATCGTGTGGTTTTGCAGAAAACTGCGTCCGCGTCTACCAAAAGATGCATGTGCATGCTAAAAACGCGTTTTGGCACAAATCCATGTGCGGATGTTAAAAAGAGCAGCATCGGCATGCTTTTCACGTCGTTTGGTAGAAATCCACACGTGCGTTCTGCCAAAAGCACCATTTGCATGCCTATCGTGTGGTTTTGCAAAAAACTGCGTCCGCGTCTACCAAAAGATGCATGCGCATGCTTAAAACGCGTTTTGGCACAAATCCATGTGCGGGTGCTAAAAAGAGCAGCATCGGCATGCTTTTCACGTCGTTTGGTAGAAATCCACACGCGCGTTCTGCCAAAAGCACCATTTGCATGCCTATCGTGTGGTTTTGCAGAAAACTGCGTCCGCGTCTACCAAAAGATGCATGCGCATGCTTAAAACGCGTTTTGGCACAAATCCATGTGCGGGTGCTAAAAAGAGCAGCATCGGCATGCTTTTCACGTCGTTTGGTAGAAATCCACACGCGCGTTCTGCCAAAAGCACCATTTGCATGCCTATCGTGTGGTTTTGCAGAAAACTGCGTCCGCGTCTACCAAAAGATGCATGGGCATGCTTAAAACGCGTTTTGGCACAAATCCATGTGCGGATGTTAAAAAGAGCAGCATCGGCATGCTTTTCACGTCGTTTGGTAGAAATCCACGCGCGCGTTCTGCCAAAAGCACCATTTGCATGCCTATCGTGTGGTTTTGCAGAAAACTGCTTCCGCGTCTACCAAAAGATGCATGCGCATGCTTAAAACGCGTTTTGGCACAAATCCATGTGCGGGTGCTAAAAAGAGCAGCATCGGCATGCTTTTCACGTCGTTTGGTAGACATCCACACGCGCGTTCTGCCAAAAGCACCATTTGCATGCCTATCGTGTGGTTTTGCAGAAAACTGCGTCCGCGTCTACCAAAAGATGCATGGGCATGCTTAAAACGCGTTTTGGCACAAATCCATGTGCGGATGTTAAAAAGAGCAGCATCGGCATGCTTTTCACGTCGTTTGGTAGAAATCCACACGCGCGTTCTGCCAAAAGCACCATTTGCATGCATATCGTGTGGTTTTGCAGAAAACTGCGTCCGCGTCTACCAAAAGATGCATGTGCATGCTAAAAACGCGTTTTGGCACAAATCCATGTGCGGGTGCTAAAAAGAGCAGCATCGGCATGCTTTTCACGTCGTTTGGTAGAAATCCACACGCGCGTTCTGCCAAAAGCACCATTTGCATGCATATCGTGTGGTTTTGCAGAAAACTGCGTCCGCGTCTACCAAAAGATGCATGTGCATGCTAAAAACGCGTTTTGGCACAAATCCATGTGCGGATGTTAAAAAGAGCAGCATCGGCATGCTTTTCACGTCGTTTGGTAGAAATCCACACGCGCGTTCTGCCAAAAGCACCATTTGCATGCCTATCGTGTGGTTTTGCAGAAAACTGCGTCCGCGTCTACCAAAAGATGCATGCGCATGCTAAAAACGCGTTTTGGCACAAATCCATGTGCGGGTGCTAAAAAGAGCAGCATCGGCATGCTTTTCACGTCGTTTGGTAGAAATCCACACGCGCGTTCTGCCAAAAGCACCATTTGCATGCCTATCGTGTGGTTTTGCAGAAAACTGCGTCCGCGTCTACCAAAAGATGCATGGGCATGCTTAAAACGCGTTTTGGCACAAATCCATGTGCGGATGTTAAAAAGAGCAGCATCGGCATGCTTTTCACGTCGTTTGGTAGAAATCCACACGCGCGTTCTGCCAAAAGCACCATTTGCATGCATATCGTGTGGTTTTGCAGAAAACTGCGTCCGCGTCTACCAAAAGATGCATGCGCATGCTTAAAACGCGTTTTGGCACAAATCCATGTGCGGGTGCTAAAAAGAGCAGCATCGGCATGCTTTTCACGTCGTTTGGTAGAAATCCACACGCGCGTTCTGCCAAAAGCACCATTTGCATGCCTATCGTGTGGTTTTGCAGAAAACTGCGTCCGCGTCTACCAAAAGATGCATGCGCATGCTTAAAACGCGTTTTGGCACAAATCCATGTGCGGGTGCTAAAAAGAGCAGCATCGGCATGCTTTTCACGTCGTTTGGTAGAAATCCACACGCGCGTTCTGCCAAAAGCACCATTTGCATGCCTATCGTGTGGTTTTGCAGAAAACTGCGTCCGCGTCTACCAAAAGATGCATGCGCATGCTTAAAACGCGTTTTGGCACAAATCCATGTGCGGATGTTAAAAAGAGCAGCATCGGCATGCTTTTGACGTCGTTTGGTAGAAATCCACACGCGCGTTCTGCCAAAAGCACCATTTGCATGCATATCGTGTGGTTTTGCAGAAAACTGCGTCCGCGTCTACCAAAAGATGCATGTGCATGCTAAAAACGCGTTTTGGCACAAATCCATGTGCGGATGTTAAAAAGAGCAGCATCGGCATGCTTTTCACGTCGTTTGGTAGAAATCCACACGTGCGTTCTGCCAAAAGCAACATTTGCATGCCTATCGTGTGGTTTTGCAGAAAACTGCGTCCGCGTCTACCAAAAGATGCATGCGCATGCTTAAAACGCGTTTTGGCACAAATCCATGTGCGGGTGCTAAAAAGAGCAGCATCGGCATGCTTTTCACGTCGTTTGGTAGAAATCCACACGCGCGTTCTGCCAAAAGCACCATTTGCATGCATATCGTGTGGTTTTGCAGAAAACTGCGTCCGCGTCTACCAAAAGATGCATGTGCATGCTAAAAACGCGTTTTGGCACAAATCCATGTGCGGATGTTAAAAAGAGCAGCATCGGCATGCTTTTCACGTCGTTTGGTAGAAATCCACACGCGCGTTCTGCCAAAAGCACCATTTGCATGCATATCGTGTGGTTTTGCAGAAAACTGCGTCCGCGTCTACCAAAAGATGCATGTGCATGCTAAAAACGCGTTTTGGCACAAATCCATGTGCGGATGTTAAAAAGAGCAGCATCGGCATGCTTTTCACGTCGTTTGGTAGAAATCCACGCGCGCGTTCTGCCAAAAGCACCATTTGCATGCCTATCGTGTGGTTTTGCAGAAAACTGCGTCCGCGTCTACCAAAAGATGCATGCGCATGCTTAAAACGCGTTTTGGCACAAATCCATGTGCGGATGTTAAAAAGAGCAGCATCGGCATGCTTTTCACGTCGTTTGGTAGAAATCCACACGCGCGTTCTGCCAAAAGCACCATTTGCATGCATATCGTGTGGTTTTGCAGAAAACTGCGTCCGCGTCTACCAAAAGATGCATGTGCATGCTAAAAACGCGTTTTGGCACAAATCCATGTGCGGATGTTAAAAAGAGCAGCATCGGCATGCTTTTCACGTCGTTTGGTAGAAATCCACGCGCGCGTTCTGCCAAAAGCACCATTTGCATGCCTATCGTGTGGTTTTGCAGAAAACTGCGTCCGCGTCTGCCAAAAGATGCATGCGCATGCTTAAAACGCGTTTTGGCACAAATCCATGTGCGGGTGCTAAAAAGAGCAGCATCGGCATGCTTTTCACGTCGTTTGGTAGAAATCCACACGTGCGTTCTGCCAAAAGCACCATTTGCATGCCTATCGTGTGGTTTTGCAGAAAACTGCGTCCGCGTCTACCAAAAGATGCATGCGCATGCTTAAAACGCGCTTTGGCACAAATCCATGTGCGGATGTTAAAAAGAGCAGCATCGGCATGCTTTTCACGTCGTTTGGTAGAAATCCACGCGCGCGTTCTGCCAAAAGCACCATTTGCATGCATATCGTGTGGTTTTGCAGAAAACTGCGTCCGCGTCTACCAAAAGATGCATGCGCATGCTTAAAACGCGTTTTGGCACAAATCCATGTGCGGGTGCTAAAAAGAGCAGCATCGGCATGCTTTTCACGTCGTTTGGTAGAAATCCACACGCGCGTTCTGCCAAAAGCACCATTTGCATGCCTATCGTGTGGTTTTGCAGAAAACTGCGTCCGCGTCTACCAAAAGATGCATGCGCATGCTTAAAACGCGTTTTGGCACAAATCCATGTGCGGATGTTAAAAAGAGCAGCATCGGCATGCTTTTCACGTCGTTTGGTAGAAATCCACACGCGCGTTCTGCCAAAAGCACCATTTGCATGCATATCGTGTGGTTTTGCAGAAAACTGCGTCCGCGTCTACCAAAAGATGCATGTGCATGCTAAAAACGCGTTTTGGCACAAATCCATGTGCGGATGTTAAAAAGAGCAGCATCGGCATGCTTTTCACGTCGTTTGGTAGAAATCCACACGTGCGTTCTGCCAAAAGCACCATTTGCATGCCTATCGTGTGGTTTTGCAGAAAACTGCGTCCGCGTCTACCAAAAGATGCATGCGCATGCTTAAAACGCGTTTTGGCACAAATCCATGTGCGGGTGCTAAAAAGAGCAGCATCGGCATGCTTTTCACGTCGTTTGGTAGAAATCCACACGCGCGTTCTGCCAAAAGCACCATTTGCATGCATATCGTGTGGTTTTGCAGAAAACTGCGTCCGCGTCTACCAAAAGATGCATGTGCATGCTAAAAACGCGTTTTGGCACAAATCCATGTGCGGATGTTAAAAAGAGCAGCATCGGCATGCTTTTCACGTCGTTTGGTAGAAATCCACACGCGCGTTCTGCCAAAAGCACCATTTGCATGCATATCGTGTGGTTTTGCAGAAAACTGCGTCCGCGTCTACCAAAAGATGCATGTGCATGCTAAAAACGCGTTTTGGCACAAATCCATGTGCGGATGTTAAAAAGAGCAGCATCGGCATGCTTTTCACGTCGTTTGGTAGAAATCCACGCGCGCGTTCTGCCAAAAGCACCATTTGCATGCCTATCGTGTGGTTTTGCAGAAAACTGCGTCCGCGTCTACCAAAAGATGCATGCGCATGCTTAAAACGCGTTTTGGCACAAATCCATGTGCGGATGTTAAAAAGAGCAGCATCGGCATGCTTTTCACGTCGTTTGGTAGAAATCCACACGCGCGTTCTGCCAAAAGCACCATTTGCATGCATATCGTGTGGTTTTGCAGAAAACTGCGTCCGCGTCTACCAAAAGATGCATGTGCATGCTAAAAACGCGTTTTGGCACAAATCCATGTGCGGATGTTAAAAAGAGCAGCATCGGCATGCTTTTCACGTCGTTTGGTAGAAATCCACGCGCGCGTTCTGCCAAAAGCACCATTTGCATGCCTATCGTGTGGTTTTGCAGAAAACTGCGTCCGCGTCTACCAAAAGATGCATGCGCATGCTTAAAACGCGTTTTGGCACAAATCCATGTGCGGGTGCTAAAAAGAGCAGCATCGGCATGCTTTTCACGTCGTTTGGTAGAAATCCACACGTGCGTTCTGCCAAAAGCACCATTTGCATGCCTATCGTGTGGTTTTGCAGAAAACTGCGTCCGCGTCTACCAAAAGATGCATGCGCATGCTTAAAACGCGCTTTGGCACAAATCCATGTGCGGATGTTAAAAAGAGCAGCATCGGCATGCTTTTCACGTCGTTTGGTAGAAATCCACGCGCGCGTTCTGCCAAAAGCACCATTTGCATGCATATCGTGTGGTTTTGCAGAAAACTGCGTCCGCGTCTACCAAAAGATGCATGCGCATGCTTAAAACGCGTTTTGGCACAAATCCATGTGCGGATGTTAAAAAGAGCAGCATCGGCATGCTTTTCACGTCGTTTGGTAGAAATCCACACGCGCGTTCTGCCAAAAGCACCATTTGCATGCATATCGTGTGGTTTTGCAGAAAACTGCGTCCGCGTCTACCAAAAGATGCATGTGCATGCTAAAAACGCGTTTTGGCACAAATCCATGTGCGGATGTTAAAAAGAGCAGCATCGGCATGCTTTTCACGTCGTTTGGTAGAAATCCACACGTGCGTTCTGCCAAAAGCACCATTTGCATGCCTATCGTGTGGTTTTGCAAAAAACTGCGTCCGCGTCTACCAAAAGATGCATGCGCATGCTTAAAACGCGTTTTGGCACAAATCCATGTGCGGGTGCTAAAAAGAGCAGCATCGGCATGCTTTTCACGTCGTTTGGTAGAAATCCACACGCGCGTTCTGCCAAAAGCACCATTTGCATGCCTATCGTGTGGTTTTGCAGAAAACTGCGTCCGCGTCTACCAAAAGATGCATGCGCATGCTTAAAACGCGTTTTGGCACAAATCCATGTGCGGGTGCTAAAAAGAGCAGCATCGGCATGCTTTTCACGTCGTTTGGTAGAAATCCACACGCGCGTTCTGCCAAAAGCACCATTTGCATGCCTATCGTGTGGTTTTGCAGAAAACTGCGTCCGCGTCTACCAAAAGATGCATGGGCATGCTTAAAACGCGTTTTGGCACAAATCCATGTGCGGATGTTAAAAAGAGCAGCATCGGCATGCTTTTCACGTCGTTTGGTAGAAATCCACGCGCGCGTTCTGCCAAAAGCACCATTTGCATGCCTATCGTGTGGTTTTGCAGAAAACTGCTTCCGCGTCTACCAAAAGATGCATGCGCATGCTTAAAACGCGTTTTGGCACAAATCCATGTGCGGGTGCTAAAAAGAGCAGCATCGGCATGCTTTTCACGTCGTTTGGTAGACATCCACACGCGCGTTCTGCCAAAAGCACCATTTGCATGCCTATCGTGTGGTTTTGCAGAAAACTGCGTCCGCGTCTACCAAAAGATGCATGGGCATGCTTAAAACGCGTTTTGGCACAAATCCATGTGCGGATGTTAAAAAGAGCAGCATCGGCATGCTTTTCACGTCGTTTGGTAGAAATCCACACGCGCGTTCTGCCAAAAGCACCATTTGCATGCATATCGTGTGGTTTTGCAGAAAACTGCGTCCGCGTCTACCAAAAGATGCATGTGCATGCTAAAAACGCGTTTTGGCACAAATCCATGTGCGGGTGCTAAAAAGAGCAGCATCGGCATGCTTTTCACGTCGTTTGGTAGAAATCCACACGCGCGTTCTGCCAAAAGCACCATTTGCATGCATATCGTGTGGTTTTGCAGAAAACTGCGTCCGCGTCTACCAAAAGATGCATGTGCATGCTAAAAACGCGTTTTGGCACAAATCCATGTGCGGATGTTAAAAAGAGCAGCATCGGCATGCTTTTCACGTCGTTTGGTAGAAATCCACACGCGCGTTCTGCCAAAAGCACCATTTGCATGCCTATCGTGTGGTTTTGCAGAAAACTGCGTCCGCGTCTACCAAAAGATGCATGCGCATGCTAAAAACGCGTTTTGGCACAAATCCATGTGCGGGTGCTAAAAAGAGCAGCATCGGCATGCTTTTCACGTCGTTTGGTAGAAATCCACACGCGCGTTCTGCCAAAAGCACCATTTGCATGCCTATCGTGTGGTTTTGCAGAAAACTGCGTCCGCGTCTACCAAAAGATGCATGGGCATGCTTAAAACGCGTTTTGGCACAAATCCATGTGCGGATGTTAAAAAGAGCAGCATCGGCATGCTTTTCACGTCGTTTGGTAGAAATCCACACGCGCGTTCTGCCAAAAGCACCATTTGCATGCATATCGTGTGGTTTTGCAGAAAACTGCGTCCGCGTCTACCAAAAGATGCATGTGCATGCTAAAAACGCGTTTTGGCACAAATCCATGTGCGGATGTTAAAAAGAGCAGCATCGGCATGCTTTTCACGTCGTTTGGTAGAAATCCACACGCGCGTTCTGCCAAAAGCACCATTTGCATGCATATCGTGTGGTTTTGCAGAAAACTGCGCCCGCGTCTACCAAAAGATGCATGTGCATGCTAAAAACGCGTTTTGGCACAAATCCATGTGCGGATGTTAAAAAGAGCAGCATCGGCATGCTTTTCACGTCGTTTGGTAGAAATCCACGCGCGCGTTCTCCCAAAAGCACCATTTGCATGCCTATCGTGTGGTTTTGCAGAAAACTGCGTCCGCGTCTACCAAAAGATGCATGCGCATGCTTAAAACGCGTTTTGGCACAAATCCATGTGCGGGTGCTAAAAAGAGCAGCATCGGCATGCTTTTCACGTCGTTTGGTAGAAATCCACACGCGCGTTCTGCCAAAAGCACCATTTGCATGCCTATCGTGTGGTTTTGCAGAAAACTGCGTCCGCGTCTACCAAAAGATGCATGCGCATGCTTAAAACGCGTTTTGGCACAAATCCATGTGCAGATGTTAAAAAGAGCAGCATCGGCATGCTTTTCACGTCGTTTGGTAGAAATCCACACGCGCGTTCTGCCAAAAGCACCATTTGCATGCATATCGTGTGGTTTTGCAGAAAACTGCGTCCGCGTCTACCAAAAGATGCATGCGCATGCTAAAAACGCGTTTTGGCACAAATCCATGTGCGGATGTTAAAAAGAGCAGCATCGGCATGCTTTTCACGTCGTTTGGTAGAAATCCACACGTGCGTTCTGCCAAAAGCACCATTTGCATGCCTATCGTGTGGTTTTGCAGAAAACCCCGTCCGCGTCTACCAAAAGATGCATGCGCATGCTTAAAACGCGCTTTGGCACAAATCCATGTGCGGATGTTAAAAAGAGCAGCATCGGCATGCTTTTCACGTCGTTTGGTAGAAATCCACGCGCGCGTTCTGCCAAAAGCACCATTTGCATGCATATCGTGTGGTTTTGCAGAAAACTGCGTCCGCGTCTACCAAAAGATGCATGCGCATGCTTAAAACGCGTTTTGGCACAAATCCATGTGCGGGTGCTAAAAAGAGCAGCATCGGCATGCTTTTCACGTCGTTTGGTAGAAATCCACACGCGCGTTCTGCCAAAAGCACCATTTGCATGCCTATCGTGTGGTTTTGCAGAAAACTGCGTCCGCGTCTACCAAAAGATGCATGCGCATGCTTAAAACGCGTTTTGGCACAAATACATGTGCGGATGTTAAAAAGAGCAGCATCGGCATGCTTTTCACGTCGTTTGGTAGAAATCCACACGAGCGTTCTGCCAAAAGCACCATTTGCATGCATATCGTGTGGTTTTGCAGAAAACTGCGTCCGCGTCTACCAAAAGATGCATGTGCATGCTAAAAACGCGTTTTGGCACAAATCCATGTGTGGATGTTAAAAAGAGCAGCATCGGCATGCTTTTCACGTCGTTTGGTAGAAATCCACACGCGCGTTCTGCCAAAAGCAGCATTTGCATGCATATCGTGTGTTTTGCAGAAAACTGCGTCCGCGTCTACCAAAAGATGCATGTGCATGCTAAAAACGCGTTTTGGCACAAATCCATGTGCGGATGTTAAAAAGAGCAGCATCGACATGCTTTTCACGTCGTTTGGTAGAAATCCACGCGCGCGTTCTGCCAAAAGCACCATTTGCATGCCTATCGTGTGGTTTTGCAGAAAACTGCGTCCGCGTCTACCAAAAGATGCATGCGCATGCTTAAAACGCGTTTTGGCACAAATCCATGTGCGGATGTTAAAAAGAGCAGCATCGGCATGCTTTTCACGTCGTTTGGTAGAAATCCACACGCGCGTTCTGCCAAAAGCACCACTTGCATGCATATCGTGTGGTTTTGCAGAAAACTGCGTCCGCGTCTACCAAAAGATGCATGTGCATGCTAAAAACGCGTTTTGGCACAAATCCATGTGCGGATGTTAAAAAGAGCAGCATCGGCATGCTTTTCACGTCGTTTGGTAGAAATCCACGCGCGCGTTCTGCCAAAAGCACCATTTGCATGCCTATCGTGTGGTTTTGCAGAAAACTGCGTCCGCGTTTACCAAAAGATGCATGCGCATGCTTAAAACGCGTTTTGGCACAAATCCATGTGCGGGTGCTAAAAAGAGCAGCATCGGCATGCTTTTCACGTCGTTTGGTAGAAATCCACACGTGCGTTCTGCCAAAAGCACCATTTGCATGCCTATCGTGTGGTTTTGCAGAAAACTGCGTCCGCGTCTACCAAAAGATGCATGCGCATGCTTAAAACGCGCTTTGGCACAAATCCATGTGCGGATGTTAAAAAGAGCAGCATCGGCATGCTTTTCACGTCGTTTGGTAGAAATCCACGCGCGCGTTCTGCCAAAAGCACCATTTGCATGCATATCGTGTGGTTTTGCAGAAAACTGCGTCCGCGTCTACCAAAAGATGCATGCGCATGCTTAAAACGCGTTTTGGCACAAATCCATGTGCGGGTGCTAAAAAGAGCAGCATCGGCATGCTTTTCACGTGGTTTGGTAGAAATCCACACGCGCGTTCTGCCAAAAGCACCATTTGCATGCCTATCGTGTGGTTTTGCAGAAAACTGCGTCCGCGTCTACCAAAAGATGCATGCGCATGCTTAAAACGCGTTTTGGCACAAATCCATGTGCGGATGTTAAAAAGAGCAGCATCGGCATGCTTTTCACGTCGTTTGGTAGAAATCCACACGCGCGTTCTGCCAAAAGCACCATTTGCATGCATATCGTGTGGTTTTGCAGAAAACTGCGTCCGCGTCTACCAAAAGATGCATGTGCATGCTAAAAACGCGTTTTGGCACAAATCCATGTGCGGATGTTAAAAAGAGCAGCATCGGCATGCTTTTCACGTCGTTTGGTAGAAATCCACACGTGCGTTCTGCCAAAAGCACCATTTGCATGCCTATCGTGTGGTTTTGCAGAAAACTGCGTCCGCGTCTACCAAAAGATGCATGCGCATGCTTAAAACGCGTTTTGGCACAAATCCATGTGCGGGTGCTAAAAGAGCAGCATCGGCATGCTTTTCACGTCGTTTGGTAGAAATCCACACGCGCGTTCTGCCAAAAGCACCATTTGCATGCCTATCGTGTGGTTTTGCAGAAAACTGCGTCCGCGTCTACCAAAAGATGCATGGGCATGCTTAAAACGCGTTTTGGCACAAATCCATGTGCGGATGTTAAAAAGAGCAGCATCGGCATGCTTTTCACGTCGTTTGGTAGAAATCCACACGCGCGTTCTGCCAAAAGCACCATTTGCATGCATATCGTGTGGTTTTGCAGAAAACTGCGTCCGCGTCTACCAAAAGATGCATGTGCATGCTAAAAACGCGTTTTGGCACAAATCCATGTGCGGATGTTAAAAAGAGCAGCATCGGCATGCTTTTCACGTCGTTTGGTAGAAATCCACACGCGCGTTCTGCCAAAAGCACCATTTGCATGCATATCGTGTGGTTTTGCAGAAAACTGCGTCCGCGTCTACCAAAAGATGCATGTGCATGCTAAAAACGCGTTTTGGCACAAATCCATGTGCGGATGTTAAAAAGAGCAGCATCGGCATGCTTTTCACGTCGTTTGGTAGAAATCCACGCGCGCGTTCTGCCAAAAGCACCATTTGCATGCCTATCGTGTGGTTTTGCAGAAAACTGCGTCCGCGTCTACCAAAAGATGCATGCGCATGCTTAAAACGCGTTTTGGCACAAATCCATGTGCGGGTGCTAAAAAGAGCAGCATCGGCATGCTTTTCACGTCGTTTGGTAGAAATCCACACGCGCGTTCTGCCAAAAGCACCATTTGCATGCCTATCGTGTGGTTTTGCAGAAAACTGCGTCCGCGTCTACCAAAAGATGCATGCGCATGCTTAAAACGCGTTTTGGCACAAATCCATGTGCAGATGTTAAAAAGAGCAGCATCGGCATGCTTTTCACGTCGTTTGGTAGAAATCCACACGCGCGTTCTGCCAAAAGCACCATTTGCATGCATATCGTGTGGTTTTGCAGAAAACTGCGTCCGCGTCTACCAAAAGATGCATGCGCATGCTTAAAACGCGTTTTGGCACAAATACATGTGCGGATGTTAAAAAGAGCAGCATCGGCATGCTTTTCACGTCGTTTGGTAGAAATCCACACGCGCGTTCTGCCAAAAGCACCATTTGCATGCATATCGTGTGGTTTTGCAGAAAACTGCGTCCGCGTCTACCAAAAGATGCATGTGCATGCTAAAAACGCGTTTTGGCACAAATCCATGTGCGGATGTTAAAAAGAGCAGCATCGGCATGCTTTTCACGTCGTTTGGTAGAAATCCACACGCGCGTTCTGCCAAAAGCACCATTTGCATGCATATCGCGTGGTTTTGCAGAAAACTGCGTCCGCGTCTACCAAAAGATGCATGTGCATGCTAAAAACGCGTTTTGGCACAAATCCATGTGCGGATGTTAAAAAGAGCAGCATCGGCATGCTTTTCACGTCGTTTGGTAGAAATCCACGCGCGCGTTCTGCCAAAAGCACCATTTGCATGCCTATCGTGTGGTTTTGCAGAAAACTGCGTCCGCGTCTACCAAAAGATGCATGCGCATGCTTAAAACGCGTTTTGGCACAAATCCATGTGCGGATGTTAAAAAGAGCAGCATCGGCATGCTTTTCACGTCGTTTGGTAGAAATCCACACGCGCGTTCTGCCAAAAGCACCATTTGCATGCATATCGTGTGGTTTTGCAGAAAACTGCGTCCGCGTCTACCAAAAGATGCATGTGCATGCTAAAAACGCGTTTTGGCACAAATACATGTGCGGATGTTAAAAAGAGCAGCATCGGCATGCTTTTCACGTCGTTTGGTAGAAATCCACGCGCGCGTTCTGCCAAAAGCACCATTTGCATGCCTATCGTGTGGTTTTGCAGAAAACTGCGTCCGCGTCTACCAAAAGATGCATGCGCATGCTTAAAACGCGTTTTGGCACAAATCCATGTGCGGGTGCTAAAAAGAGCAGCATCGGCATGCTTTTCACGTCGTTTGGTAGAAATCCACACGTGCGTTCTGCCAAAAGCACCATTTGCATGCCTATCGTGTGGTTTTGCAGAAAACTGCGTCCGCGTCTACCAAAAGATGCATGCGCATGCTTAAAACGCGCTTTGGCACAAATCCATGTGCGGATGTTAAAAAGAGCAGCATCGGCATGCTTTTCACGTCGTTTGGTAGAAATCCACGCGCGCGTTCTGCCAAAAGCACCATTTGCATGCATATCGTGTGGTTTTGCAGAAAACTGCGTCCGCGTCTACCAAAAGATGCATGCGCATGCTTAAAACGCGTTTTGGCACAAATCCATGTGCGGGTGCTAAAAAGAGCAGCATCGGCATGCTTTTCACGTCGTTTGGTAGAAATCCACACGCGCGTTCTGCCAAAAGCACCATTTGCATGCCTATCGTGTGGTTTTGCAGAAAACTGCGTCCGCGTCAACCAAAAGATGCATGCGCATGCTTAAAACGCGTTTTGGCACAAATCCATGTGCGGATGTTAAAAAGAGCAGCATCGGCATGCTTTTCACGTCGTTTGGTAGAAATCCACACGCGCGTTCTGCCAAAAGCACCATTTGCATGCATATCGTGTGGTTTTGCAGAAAACTGCGTCCGCGTCTACCAAAAGATGCATGTGCATGCTAAAAACGCGTTTTGGCACAAATCCATGTGCGGATGTTAAAAAGAGCAGCATCGGCATGCTTTTCACGTCGTTTGGTAGAAATCCACACGTGCGTTCTGCCAAAAGCACCATTTGCATGCCTATCGTGTGGTTTTGCAGAAAACTGCGTCCGCGTCTACCAAAAGATGCATGCGCATGCTTAAAACGCGCTTTGGCACAAATCCATGTGCGGATGTTAAAAAGAGCAGCATCGGCATGCTTTTCACGTCGTTTGGTAGAAATCCACACGCGCGTTCTGCCAAAAGCACCATTTGCATGCATATCGTGTGGTTTTGCAGAAAACTGCGCCCGCGTCTACCAAAAGATGCATGTGCATGCTAAAAACGCGTTTTGGCACAAATCCATGTGCGGATGTTAAAAAGAGCAGCATCGGCATGCTTTTCACGTCGTTTGGTAGAAATCCACGCGCGCGTTCTGCCAAAAGCACCATTTGCATGCCTATCGTGTGGTTTTGCAGAAAACTGCGTCCGCGTCTACCAAAAGATGCATGCGCATGCTTAAAACGCGTTTTGGCACAAATCCATGTGCGGGTGCTAAAAAGAGCAGCATCGGCATGCTTTTCACGTCGTTTGGTAGAAATCCACACGCGCGTTCTGCCAAAAGCACCATTTGCATGCCTATCGTGTGGTTTTGCAGAAAACTGCGTCCGCGTCTACCAAAAGATGCATGCGCATGCTTAAAACGCGTTTTGGCACAAATCCATGTGCAGATGTTAAAAAGAGCAGCATCGGCATGCTTTTCACGTCGTTTGGTAGAAATCCACACGCGCGTTCTGCCAAAAGCACCATTTGCATGCATATCGTGTGGTTTTGCAGAAAACTGCGTCCGCGTCTACCAAAAGATGCATGCGCATGCTAAAAACGCGTTTTGGCACAAATCCATGTGCGGATGTTAAAAAGAGCAGCATCGGCATGCTTTTCACGTCGTTTGGTAGAAATCCACACGTGCGTTCTGCCAAAAGCACCATTTGCATGCCTATCGTGTGGTTTTGCAGAAAACTGCGTCCGCGTCTACCAAAAGATGCATGCGCATGCTTAAAACGCGCTTTGGCACAAATCCATGTGCGGATGTTAAAAAGAGCAGCATCGGCATGCTTTTCACGTCGTTTGGTAGAAATCCACGCGCGCGTTCTGCCAAAAGCACCATTTGCATGCATATCGTGTGGTTTTGCAGAAAACTGCGTCCGCGTCTACCAAAAGATGCATGCGCATGCTTAAAACGCGTTTTGGCACAAATCCATGTGCGGGTGCTAAAAAGAGCAGCATCGGCATGCTTTTCACGTCGTTTGGTAGAAATCCACACGCGCGTTCTGCCAAAAGCACCATTTGCATGCCTATCGTGTGGTTTTGCAGAAAACTGCGTCTGCGTCTACCAAAAGATGCATGCGCATGCTTAAAACGCGTTTTGGCACAAATACATGTGCGGATGTTAAAAAGAGCAGCATCGGCATGCTTTTCACGTCGTTTGGTAGAAATCCACACGCGCGTTCTGCCAAAAGCACCATTTGCATGCATATCGTGTGGTTTTGCAGAAAACTGCGTCCGCGTCTACCAAAAGATGCATGTGCATGCTAAAAACGCGTTTTGGCACAAATCCATGTGCGGATGTTAAAAAGAGCAGCATCGGCATGCTTTTCACGTCGTTTGGTAGAAATCCACACGCGCGTTCTGCCAAAAGCACCATTTGCATGCATATCGTGTGGTTTTGCAGAAAACTGCGTCCGCGTCTACCAAAAGATGCATGTGCATGCTAAAAACGCGTTTTGGCACAAATCCATGTGCGGATGTTAAAAAGAGCAGCATCGGCATGCTTTTCACGTCGTTTGGTAGAAATCCACGCGCGCGTTCTGCCAAAAGCACCATTTGCATGCCTATCGTGTGGTTTTGCAGAAAACTGCGTCCGCGTCTACCAAAAGATGCATGCGCATGCTTAAAACGCGTTTTGGCACAAATCCATGTGCGGATGTTAAAAAGAGCAGCATCGGCATGCTTTTCACGTCGTTTGGTAGAAATCCACACGCGCGTTCTGCCAAAAGCACCATTTGCATGCATATCGTGTGGTTTTGCAGAAAACTGCGTCCGCGTCTACCAAAAGATGCATGTGCATGCTAAAAACGCGTTTTGGCACAAATCCATGTGCGGATGTTAAAAAGAGCAGCATCGGCATGCTTTTCACGTCGTTTGGTAGAAATCCACGCGCGCGTTCTGCCAAAAGCACCATTTGCATGCCTATCGTGTGGTTTTGCAGAAAACTGCGTCCGCGTCTACCAAAAGATGCATGCGCATGCTTAAAACGCGTTTTGGCACAAATCCATGTGCGGGTGCTAAAAAGAGCAGCATCGGCATGCTTTTCACGTCGTTTGGTAGAAATCCACACGTGCGTTCTGCCAAAAGCACCATTTGCATGCCTATCGTGTGGTTTTGCAGAAAACTGCGTCCGCGTCTACCAAAAGATGCATACGCATGCTTAAAACGCGCTTTGGCACAAATCCATGTGCGGATGTTAAAAAGAGCAGCATCGGCATGCTTTTCACGTCGTTTGGTAGAAATCCACACGTGCGTTCTGCCAAAAGCACCACTTGCATGCCTATCGTGTGGTTTTGCAGAAAACTGCGTCCGCGTCTACCAAAAGATGCATGCGCATGCTTAAAACGCGTTTTGGCACAAATCCATGTGCGGGTGCTAAAAAGAGCAGCATCGGCATGCTTTTCACGTCGTTTGGTAGAAATCCACACGCGCGTTCTGCCAAAAGCACCATTTGCATGCCTATCGTGTGGTTTTGCAAAAAACTGCGTCCGCGTCTACCAAAAGATGCATGGGCATGCTTAAAACGCGTTTTGGCACAAATCCATGTGCGGATGTTAAAAAGAGCAGCATCGGCATGCTTTTCACGTCGTTTGGTAGAAATCCACGCGCGCGTTCTGCCAAAAGCACCATTTGCATGCCTATCGTGTGGTTTTGCAGGAAACTGCGTCCGCGTCTACCAAAAGATGCATGTGCATGCTAAAAACGCGTTTTGGCACAAATCCATGTGCGGATGTTAAAAAGAGCAGCATCGGCATGCTTTTCACGTCGTTTGGTAGAAATCCACACGCGCGTTCTGCCAAAAGCACCATTTGCATGCATATCGTGTGGTTTTGCAGAAAACTGCGTCCGCGTCTACCAAAAGATGCATGTGCATGCTAAAAACGCGTTTTGGCACAAATCCATGTGCGGATGTTAAAAAGAGCAGCATCGGCATGCTTTTCACGTCGTTTGGTAGAAATCCACACGCGCGTTCTGCCAAAAGCACCATTTGCATGCATATCGTGTGGTTTTGCAGAAAACTGCGTCCGCGTCTACCAAAAGATGCATGTGCATGCTAAAAACGCGTTTTGGCACAAATCCATGTGCGGATGTTAAAAAGAGCAGCATCGGCATGCTTTTCACGTCGTTTGGTAGAAATCCACGCGCGCGTTCTGCCAAAAGCACCATTTGCATGCCTATCGTGTGGTTTTGCAGAAAACTGCGTCCGCGTCTACCAAAAGATGCATGCGCATGCTTAAAACGCGTTTTGGCACAAATCCATGTGCGGGTGCTAAAAAGAGCAGCATCGGCATGCTTTTCACGTCGTTTGGTAGAAATCCACACGCGCGTTCTGCCAAAAGCACCATTTGCATGCCTATCGTGTGGTTTTGCAGAAAACTGCGTCCGCGTCTACCAAAAGATGCATGCGCATGCTTAAAACGCGTTTTGGCACAAATCCATGTGCGGATGTTAAAAAGAGCAGCATCGGCATGCTTTTCACGTCGTTTGGTAGAAATCCACACGCGCGTTCTGCCAAAAGCACCATTTGCATGCATATCGTGTGGTTTTGCAGAAAACTGCGTCCGCGTCTACCGAAAGATGCATGCGCATGCTAAAAACGCGTTTTGGCACAAATCCATGTGCGGATGTTAAAAAGAGCAGCATCGGCATGCTTTTCACGTCGTTTGGTAGAAATCCACACGTGCGTTCTGCCAAAAGCACCATTTGCATGCCTATCGTGTGGTTTTGCAGAAAACTGCGTCCGCGTCTACCAAAAGATGCATGCGCATGCTTAAAACGCGCTTTGGCACAAATCCATGTGCGGATGTTAAAAAGAGCAGCATCGGCATGCTTTTCACGTCGTTTGGTAGAAATCCACGCGCGCGTTCTGCCAAAAGCACCATTTGCATGCATATCGTGTGGTTTTGCAGAAAACTGCGTCCGCGTCTACCAAAAGATGCATGCGCATGCTTAAAACGCGTTTTGGCACAAATCCATGTGCGGGTGCTAAAAAGAGCAGCATCGGCATGCTTTTCACGTCGTTTGGTAGAAATCCACACGCGCGTTCTGCCAAAAGCACCATTTGCATGCCTATCGTGTGGTTTTGCAGAAAACTGCGTCCGCGTCTACCAAAAGATGCATGCGCATGCTTAAAACGCGTTTTGGCACAAATACATGTGCGGATGTTAAAAAGAGCAGCATCGGCATGCTTTTCACGTCGTTTGGTAGAAATCCACACGCGCGTTCTGCCAAAAGCACCATTTGCATGCATATCGTGTGGTTTTGCAGAAAACTGCGTCCGCGTCTACCAAAAGATGCATGTGCATGCTAAAAACGCGTTTTGGCACAAATCCATGTGCGGATGTTAAAAAGAGCAGCATCGGCATGCTTTTCACGTCGTTTGGTAGAAATCCACACGCGCGTTCTGCCAAAAGCACCATTTGCATGCATATCGTGTGGTTTTGCAGAAAACTGCGTCCGCGTCTACCAAAAGATGCATGTGCATGCTAAAAACGCGTTTTGGCACAAATCCATGTGCGGATGTTAAAAAGAGCAGCATCGGCATGCTTTTCACGTCGTTTGGTAGAAATCCACGCGCGCGTTCTGCCAAAAGCACCATTTGCATGCCTATCGTGTGGTTTTGCAGAAAACTGCGTCCGCGTCTACCAAAAGATGCATGCGCATGCTTAAAACGCGTTTTGGCACAAATCCATGTGCGGATGTTAAAAAGAGCAGCATCGGCATGCTTTTCACGTCGTTTGGTAGAAATCCACACGCGCGTTCTGCCAAAAGCACCATTTGCATGCATATCGTGTGGTTTTGCAGAAAACTGCGTCCGCGTCTACCAAAAGATGCATGTGCATGCTAAAAACGCGTTTTGGCACAAATCCATGTGCGGGTGCTAAAAAGAGCAGCATCGGCATGCTTTTCACGTCGTTTGGTAGAAATCCACACGCGCGTTCTGCCAAAAGCACCATTTGCATGCCTATCGTGTGGTTTTGCAGAAAACTGCGTCCGCGTCTACCAAAAGATGCATGCGCATGCTTAAAACGCGTTTTGGCACAAATCCATGTGCGGATGTTAAAAAGAGCAGCATCGGCATGCTTTTCACGTCGTTTGGTAGAAATCCACACGCGCGTTCTGCCAAAAGCACCATTTGCATGCATATCGTGTGGTTTTGCAGAAAACTGCGTCCGCGTCTACCAAAAGATGCATGTGCATGCTAAAAACGCGTTTTGGCACAAATCCATGTGCGGATGTTAAAAAGAGCAGCATCGGCATGCTTTTCACGTCGTTTGGTAGAAATCCACACGTGCGTTCTGCCAAAAGCACCATTTGCATGCCTATCGTGTGGTTTTGCAGAAAACTGCGTCCGCGTCTACCAAAAGATGCATGCGCATGCTTAAAACGCGCTTTGGCACAAATCCATGTGCGGATGTTAAAAAGAGCAGCATCGGCATGCTTTTCACGTCGTTTGGTAGAAATCCACGCGCGCGTTCTGCCAAAAGCACCATTTGCATGCATATCGAGTGGTTTTGCAGAAAACTGCGTCCGCGTCTACCAAAAGATGCATGCGCATGCTTAAAACGCGTTTTGGCAAAAATCCATGTGCGGGTGCTAAAAAGAGCAGCATCGGCATGCTTTTCACGTCGTTTGGTAGAAATCCACACGCGCGTTCTGCCAAAAGCACCATTTGCATGCCTATCGTGTGGTTTTGCAGAAAACTGCGTCCGCGTCTACCAAAAGATGCATGCGCATGCTTAAAACGCGTTTTGGCACAAATCCATGTGCGGATGTTAAAAAGAGCAGCATCGGCATGCTTTTCACGTCGTTTGGTAGAAATCCACACGCGCGTTCTGCCAAAAGCACCATTTGCATGCATATCGTGTGGTTTTGCAGAAAACTGCGTCCGCGTCTACCAAAAGATGCATGTGCATGCTAAAAACGCGTTTTGGCACAAATCCATGTGCGGATGTTAAAAAGAGCAGCATCGGCATGCTTTTCACGTCGTTTGGTAGAAATCCACAGGCGCGTTCTGCCAAAAGCACCATTTGCATGCATATCGTGTGGTTTTGCAGAAAACTGCGTCCGCGTCTACCAAAAGATGCATGTGCATGCTAAAAACGCGTTTTGGCACAAATCCATGTGCGGATGTTAAAAAGAGCAGCATCGGCATGCTTTTCACGTCGTTTGGTAGAAATCCACACGTGCGTTCTGCCAAAAGCACCATTTGCATGCCTATCGTGTGGTTTTGCAGAAAACTGCGTCCGCGTCTACCAAAAGATGCATGCGCATGCTTAAAACGCGCTTTGGCACAAATCCATGTGCGGATGTTAAAAAGAGCAGCATCGGCATGCTTTTCACGTCGTTTGGTAGAAATCCACGCGCGCGTTCTGCCAAAAGCACCATTTGCATGCATATCGTGTGGTTTTGCAGAAAACTGCGTCCGCGTCTACCAAAAGATGCATGCGCATGCTTAAAACGCGTTTTGGCACAAATCCATGTGCGGGTGCTAAAAAGAGCAGCATCGGCATGCTTTTCACGTCGTTTGGTAGAAATCCACACGCGCGTTCTGCCAAAAGCACCATTTGCATGCCTATCGTGTGGTTTTGCAGAAAACTGCGTCTGCGTCTACCAAAAGATGCATGCGCATGCTTAAAACGCGTTTTGGCACAAATACATGTGCGGATGTTAAAAAGAGCAGCATCGGCATGCTTTTCACGTCGTTTGGTAGAAATCCACACGCGCGTTCTGCCAAAAGCACCATTTGCATGCATATCGTGTGGTTTTGCAGAAAACTGCGTCCGCGTCTACCAAAAGATGCATGTGCATGCTAAAAACGCGTTTTGGCACAAATCCATGTGCGGATGTTAAAAAGAGCAGCATCGGCATGCTTTTCACGTCGTTTGGTAGAAATCCACACGCGCGTTCTGCCAAAAGCACCATTTGCATGCATATCGTGTGGTTTTGCAGAAAACTGCGTCCGCGTCTACCAAAAGATGCATGTGCATGCTAAAAACGCGTTTTGGCACAAATCCATGTGCGGATGTTAAAAAGAGCAGCATCGGCATGCTTTTCACGTCGTTTGGTAGAAATCCACGCGCGCGTTCTGCCAAAAGCACCATTTGCATGCCTATCGTGTGGTTTTGCAGAAAACTGCGTCCGCGTCTACCAAAAGATGCATGCGCATGCTTAAAACGCGTTTTGGCACAAATCCATGTGCGGATGTTAAAAAGAGCAGCATCGGCATGCTTTTCACGTCGTTTGGTAGAAATCCACACGCGCGTTCTGCCAAAAGCACCATTTGCATGCATATCGTGTGGTTTTGCAGAAAACTGCGTCCGCGTCTACCAAAAGATGCATGTGCATGCTAAAAACGCGTTTTGGCACAAATCCATGTGCGGATGTTAAAAAGAGCAGCATCGGCATGCTTTTCACGTCGTTTGGTAGAAATCCACGCGCGCGTTCTGCCAAAAGCACCATTTGCATGCCTATCGTGTGGTTTTGCAGAAAACTGCGTCCGCGTCTACCAAAAGATGCATGCGCATGCTTAAAACGCGTTTTGGCACAAATCCATGTGCGGGTGCTAAAAAGAGCAGCATCGGCATGCTTTTCACGTCGTTTGGTAGAAATCCACACGTGCGTTCTGCCAAAAGCACCATTTGCATGCCTATCGTGTGGTTTTGCAGAAAACTGCGTCCGCGTCTACCAAAAGATGCATACGCATGCTTAAAACGCGCTTTGGCACAAATCCATGTGCGGATGTTAAAAAGAGCAGCATCGGCATGCTTTTCACGTCGTTTGGTAGAAATCCACACGTGCGTTCTGCCAAAAGCACCACTTGCATGCCTATCGTGTGGTTTTGCAGAAAACTGCGTCCGCGTCTACCAAAAGATGCATGCGCATGCTTAAAACGCGTTTTGGCACAAATCCATGTGCGGGTGCTAAAAAGAGCAGCATCGGCATGCTTTTCACGTCGTTTGGTAGAAATCCACACGCGCGTTCTGCCAAAAGCACCATTTGCATGCCTATCGTGTGGTTTTGCAGAAAACTGCGTCCGCGTCTACCAAAAGATGCATGGGCATGCTTAAAACGCGTTTTGGCACAAATCCATGTGCGGATGTTAAAAAGAGCAGCATCGGCATGCTTTTCACGTCGTTTGGTAGAAATCCACGCGCGCGTTCTGCCAAAAGCACCATTTGCATGCCTATCGTGTGGTTTTGCAGGAAACTGCGTCCGCGTCTACCAAAAGATGCATGTGCATGCTAAAAACGCGTTTTGGCACAAATCCATGTGCGGATGTTAAAAAGAGCAGCATCGGCATGCTTTTCACGTCGTTTGGTAGAAATCCACACGCGCGTTCTGCAAAAGCACCATTTGCATGCATATCGTGTGGTTTTGCAGAAAACTGCGTCCGCGTCTACCAAAAGATGCATGTGCATGCTAAAAACGCGTTTTGGCACAAATCCATGTGCGGATGTTAAAAAGAGCAGCATCGGCATGCTTTTCACGTCGTTTGGTAGAAATCCACACGCGCGTTCTGCCAAAAGCACCATTTGCATGCATATCGTGTGGTTTTGCAGAAAACTGCGTCCGCGTCTACCAAAAGATGCATGTGCATGCTAAAAACGCGTTTTGGCACAAATCCATGTGCGGATGTTAAAAAGAGCAGCATCGGCATGCTTTTCACGTCGTTTGGTAGAAATCCACGCGCGCGTTCTGCCAAAAGCACCATTTGCATGCCTATCGTGTGGTTTTGCAGAAAACTGCGTCCGCGTCTACCAAAAGATGCATGCGCATGCTTAAAACGCGTTTTGGCACAAATCCATGTGCGGGTGCTAAAAAGAGCAGCATCGGCATGCTTTTCACGTCGTTTGTAGAAATCCACACGCGCGTTCTGCCAAAAGCACCATTTGCATGCCTATCGTGTGGTTTTGCAGAAAACTGCGTCCGCGTCTACCAAAAGATGCATGCGCATGCTTAAAACGCGTTTTGGCACAAATCCATGTGCGGATGTTAAAAAGAGCAGCATCGGCATGCTTTTCACGTCGTTTGGTAGAAATCCACACGCGCGTTCTGCCAAAAGCACCATTTGCATGCATATCGTGTGGTTTTGCAGAAAACTGCGTCCGCGTCTACCGAAAGATGCATGCGCATGCTAAAAACGCGTTTTGGCACAAATCCATGTGCGGATGTTAAAAAGAGCAGCATCGGCATGCTTTTCACGTCGTTTGGTAGAAATCCACACGTGCGTTCTGCCAAAAGCACCATTTGCATGCCTATCGTGTGGTTTTGCAGAAAACTGCGTCCGCGTCTACCAAAAGATGCATGCGCATGCTTAAAACGCGCTTTGGCACAAATCCATGTGCGGATGTTAAAAAGAGCAGCATCGGCATGCTTTTCACGTCGTTTGGTAGAAATCCACGCGCGCGTTCTGCCAAAAGCACCATTTGCATGCATATCGTGTGGTTTTGCAGAAAACTGCGTCCGCGTCTACCAAAAGATGCATGCGCATGCTTAAAACGCGTTTTGGCACAAATCCATGTGCGGGTGCTAAAAAGAGCAGCATCGGCATGCTTTTCACGTCGTTTGGTAGAAATCCACACGCGCGTTCTGCCAAAAGCACCATTTGCATGCCTATCGTGTGGTTTTGCAGAAAACTGCGTCCGCGTCTACCAAAAGATGCATGCGCATGCTTAAAACGCGTTTTGGCACAAATACATGTGCGGATGTTAAAAAGAGCAGCATCGGCATGCTTTTCACGTCGTTTGGTAGAAATCCACACGCGCGTTCTGCCAAAAGCACCATTTGCATGCATATCGTGTGGTTTTGCAGAAAACTGCGTCCGCGTCTACCAAAAGATGCATGTGCATGCTAAAAACGCGTTTTGGCACAAATCCATGTGCGGATGTTAAAAAGAGCAGCATCGGCATGCTTTTCACGTCGTTTGGTAGAAATCCACACGCGCGTTCTGCCAAAAGCACCATTTGCATGCATATCGTGTGGTTTTGCAGAAAACTGCGTCCGCGTCTACCAAAAGATGCATGTGCATGCTAAAAACGCGTTTTGGCACAAATCCATGTGCGGATGTTAAAAAGAGCAGCATCGGCATGCTTTTCACGTCGTTTGGTAGAAATCCACGCGCGCGTTCTGCCAAAAGCACCATTTGCATGCCTATCGTGTGGTTTTGCAGAAAACTGCATCCGCGTCTACCAAAAGATGCATGCGCATGCTTAAAACGCGTTTTGGCACAAATCCATGTGCGGATGTTAAAAAGAGCAGCATCGGCATGCTTTTCACGTCGTTTGGTAGAAATCCACACGCGCGTTCTGCCAAAAGCACCATTTGCATGCATATCGTGTGGTTTTGCAGAAAACTGCGTCCGCGTCTACCAAAAGATGCATGTGCATGCTAAAAACGCGTTTTGGCACAAATCCATGTGCGGGTGCTAAAAAGAGCAGCATCGGCATGCTTTTCACGTCGTTTGGTAGAAATCCACACGCGCGTTCTGCCAAAAGCACCATTTGCATGCCTATCGTGTGGTTTTGCAGAAAACTGCGTCCGCGTCTACCAAAAGATGCATGCGCATGCTTAAAACGCGTTTTGGCACAAATCCATGTGCGGATGTTAAAAAGAGCAGCATCGGCATGCTTTTCACGTCGTTTGGTAGAAATCCACACGCGCGTTCTGCCAAAAGCACCATTTGCATGCATATCGTGTGGTTTTGCAGAAAACTGCGTCCGCGTCTACCAAAAGATGCATGTGCATGCTAAAAACGCGTTTTGGCACAAATCCATGTGCGGATGTTAAAAAGAGCAGCATCGGCATGCTTTTCACGTCGTTTGGTAGAAATCCACACGTGCGTTCTGCCAAAAGCACCATTTGCATGCCTATCGTGTGGTTTTGCAGAAAACTGCGTCCGCGTCTACCAAAAGATGCATGCGCATGCTTAAAACGCGCTTTGGCACAAATCCATGTGCGGATGTTAAAAAGAGCAGCATCGGCATGCTTTTCACGTCGTTTGGTAGAAATCCACGCGCGCGTTCTGCCAAAAGCACCATTTGCATGCATATCGAGTGGTTTTGCAGAAAACTGCGTCCGCGTCTACCAAAAGATGCATGCGCATGCTTAAAACGCGTTTTGGCAAAAATCCATGTGCGGGTGCTAAAAAGAGCAGCATCGGCATGCTTTTCACGTCGTTTGGTAGAAATCCACACGCGCGTTCTGCCAAAAGCACCATTTGCATGCCTATCGTGTGGTTTTGCAGAAAACTGCGTCCGCGTCTACCAAAAGATGCATGCGCATGCTTAAAACGCGTTTTGGCACAAATCCATGTGCGGATGTTAAAAAGAGCAGCATCGGCATGCTTTTCACGTCGTTTGGTAGAAATCCACACGCGCGTTCTGCCAAAAGCACCATTTGCATGCATATCGTGTGGTTTTGCAGAAAACTGCGTCCGCGTCTACCAAAAGATGCATGTGCATGCTAAAAACGCGTTTTGGCACAAATCCATGTGCGGATGTTAAAAAGAGCAGCATCGGCATGCTTTTCACGTCGTTTGGTAGAAATCCACACGCGCGTTCTGCCAAAAGCACCATTTGCATGCATATCGTGTGGTTTTGCAGAAAACTGCGTCCGCGTCTACCAAAAGATGCATGTGCATGCTAAAAACGCGTTTTGGCACAAATCCATGTGCGGATGTTAAAAAGAGCAGCATCGGCATGCTTTTCACGTCGTTTGGTAGAAATCCACGCGCGCGTTCTGCCAAAAGCACCATTTGCATGCCTATCGTGTGGTTTTGCAGAAAACTGCGTCGGCGTCTACCAAAAGATGCATGCGCATGCTTAAAACGCGTTTTGGCACAAATCCATGTGCGGATGTTAAAAAGAGCAGCATCGGCATGCTTTTCACGTCGTTTGGTAGAAATCCACACGCGCGTTCTGCCAAAAGCACCATTTGCATGCATATCGTGTGGTTTTGCAGAAAACTGCGTCCGCGTCTACCAAAAGATGCATGCGCATGCTTAAAACGCGCTTTGGCACAAATACATGTGCGGATGTTAAAAAGAGCAGCATCGGCATGCTTTTCACGTCGTTTGGTAGAAATCCACACGCGCGTTCTGCCAAAAGCACCATTTGCATGCCTATCGTGTGGTTTTGCAGAAAACTGCGTCCGCGTCTACCAAAAGATGCATGCGCATGCTTAAAACGCGCTTTGGCACAAATCCATGTGCGGATGTTAAAAAGAGCAGCATCGGCATGCTTTTACGTCGTTTGGTAGAAATCCACGCGCGCGTTCTGCCAAAAGCACCATTTGCATGCATATCGTGTGGTTTTGCAGAAAACTGCGTCCGCGTCTACCAAAAGATGCATGCGCATGCTTAAAACGCGTTTTGGCACAAATCCATGTGCGGGTGCTAAAAAGAGCAGCATCGGCATGCTTTTCACGTCGTTTGGTAGAAATCCACACGCGCGTTCTGCCAAAAGCACCATTTGCATGCCTATCGTGTGGTTTTGCAGAAAACTGCGTCCGCGTCTACCAAAAGATGCATGCGCATGCTTAAAACGCGCTTTGGCACAAATCCATGTGCGGATGTTAAAAAGAGCAGCATCGGCATGCTTTTCACGTCGTTTGGTAGAAATCCACACGCGCGTTCTGCCAAAAGCACCATTTGCATGCATATCGTGTGGTTTTGCAGAAAACTGCGTCCGCGTCTACCAAAAGATGCATGTGCATGCTAAAAACGCGTTTTGGCACAAATCCATGTGCGGATGTTAAAAAGAGCAGCATCGGCATGCTTTTCACGTCGTTTGGTAGAAATCCACGCGCGCGTTCTGCCAAAAGCACCATTTGCATGCATATCGTGTGGTTTTGCAGAAAACTGCGTCCGCGTCTACCAAAAGATGCATGCGCATGCTTAAAACGCGTTTTGGCACAAATCCATGTGCGGGTGCTAAAAAGAGCAGCATCGGCATGCTTTTCACGTCGTTTGGTAGAAATCCACACGCGCGTTCTGCCAAAAGCACCATTTGCATGCCTATCGTGTGGTTTTGCAGAAAACTGCGTCCGCGTCTACCAAAAGATGCATGTGCATGCTAAAAACGCGTTTTGGCACAAATCCATGTGCGGGTGCTAAAAAGAGCAGCATCGGCATGCTTTTCACGTCGTTTGGTAGAAATCCACGCGCGCGTTCTGCCAAAAGCACCATTTGCATGCCTATCGTGTGGTTTTGCAGAAAACTGCGTCCGCGTCTACCAAAAGATGCATGCGCATGCTTAAAACGCGTTTTGGCACAAATCCATGTGCGGGTGCTAAAAAGAGCAGCATCGGCATGCTTTTCACGTCGTTTGGTAGAAATCCACACGCGCGTTCTGCCAAAAGCACCATTTGCATGCCTATCGTGTGGTTTTGCAGAAAACTGCGTCCGCGTCTACCAAAAGATGCATGCGCATGCTTAAAACGCGCTTTGGCACAAATCCATGTGCGGATGTTAAAAAGAGCAGCATCGGCATGCTTTTCACGTCGTTTGGTAGAAATCCACACGCGCGTTCTGCCAAAAGCACCATTTGCATGCCTATCGTGTGGTTTTGCAGAAAACTGCGTCCGCGTCTACCAAAAGATGCATGCGCATGCTTAAAACGCGCTTTGGCACAAATCCATGTGCGGATGTTAAAAAGAGCAGCATCGGCATGCTTTTCACGTCGTTTGGTAGAAATCCACGCGCGCGTTCTGCCAAAAGCACCATTTGCATGCATATCGTGTGGTTTTGCAGAAAACTGCGTCCGCGTCTACCAAAAGATGCATGCGCATGCTTAAAACGCGTTTTGGCACAAATCCATGTGCGGGTGCTAAAAAGAGCAGCATCGGCATGCTTTTCACGTCGTTTGGTAGAAATCCACACGCGCGTTCTGCCAAAAGCACCATTTGCATGCCTATCGTGTGGTTTTGCAGAAAACTGCGTCCGCGTCTACCAAAAGATGCATGCGCATGCTTAAAACGCGCTTTGGCACAAATCCATGTGCGGATGTTAAAAAGAGCAGCATCGGCATGCTTTTCACGTCGTTTGGTAGAAATCCACACGCGCGTTCTGCCAAAAGCACCATTTGCATGCATATCGTGTGGTTTTGCAGAAAACTGCGTCCGCGTCTACCAAAAGATGCATGTGCATGCTAAAAACGCGTTTTGGCACAAATCCATGTGCGGATGTTAAAAAGAGCAGCATCGGCATGCTTTTCACGTCGTTTGGTAGAAATCCACACGCGCGTTCTGCCAAAAGCACCATTTGCATGCATATCGTGTGGTTTTGCAGAAAACTGCGTCCGCGTCTACCAAAAGATGCATGTGCATGCTAAAAACGCGTTTTGGCACAAATCCATGTGCGGATGTTAAAAAGAGCAGCATCGGCATGCTTTTCACGTCGTTTGGTAGAAATCCACGCGCGCGTTCTGCCAAAAGCACCATTTGCATGCATATCGTGTGGTTTTGCAGAAAACTGCGTCCGCGTCTACCAAAAGATGCATGCGCATGCTTAAAACGCGTTTTGGCACAAATCCATGTGCGGGTGCTAAAAAGAGCAGCATCGGCATGCTTTTCACGTCGTTTGGTAGAAATCCACACGCGCGTTCTGCCAAAAGCACCATTTGCATGCATATCGTGTGGTTTTGCAGAAAACTGCGTCCGCGTCTACCAAAAGATGCATGTGCATGCTAAAAACGCGTTTTGGCACAAATCCATGTGCGGGTGCTAAAAAGAGCAGCATCGGCATGCTTTTCACGTCGTTTGGTAGAAATCCACGCGCGCGTTCTGCCAAAAGCACCATTTGCATGCCTATCGTGTGGTTTTGCAGAAAACTGCGTCCGCGTCTACCAAAAGATGCATGCGCATGCTTAAAACGCGTTTTGGCACAAATCCATGTGCGGGTGCTAAAAAGAGCAGCATCGGCATGCTTTTCACGTCGTTTGGTAGAAATCCACACGCGCGTTCTGCCAAAAGCACCATTTGCATGCCTATCGTGTGGTTTTGCAGAAAACTGCGTCCGCGTCTACCAAAAGATGCATGCGCATGCTTAAAACGCGCTTTGGCACAAATCCATGTGCGGATGTTAAAAAGAGCAGCATCGGCATGCTTTTCACGTCGTTTGGTAGAAATCCACGCGCGCGTTCTGCCAAAAGCACCATTTGCATGCATATCGTGTGGTTTTGCAGAAAACTGCGTCCGCGTCTACCAAAAGATGCATGCGCATGCTTAAAACGCGTTTTGGCACAAATCCATGTGCGGGTGCTAAAAAGAGCAGCATCGGCATGCTTTTCACGTCGTTTGGTAGAAATCCACACGCGCGTTCTGCCAAAAGCACCATTTGCATGCCTATCGTGTGGTTTTGCAGAAAACTGCGTCCGCGTCTACCAAAAGATGCATGCGCATGCTTAAAACGCGCTTTGGCACAAATCCATGTGCGGATGTTAAAAAGAGCAGCATCGGCATGCTTTTCACGTCGTTTGGTAGAAATCCACACGCGCGTTCTGCCAAAAGCACCATTTGCATGCACATCGTGTGGTTTTGCAGAAAACTGCGTCCGCGTCTACCAAAAGATGCATGTGCATGCTAAAAACGCGTTTTGGCACAAATCCATGTGCGGATGTTAAAAAGAGCAGCATCGGCATGCTTTTCACGTCGTTTGGTAGAAATCCACACGCGCGTTCTGCCAAAAGCACCATTTGCATGCATATCGTGTGGTTTTGCAGAAAACTGCGTCCGCGTCTACCAAAAGATGCATGTGCATGCTAAAAACGCGTTTTGGCACAAATCCATGTGCGGATGTTAAAAAGAGCAGCATCGGCATGCTTTTCACGTCGTTTGGTAGAAATCCACGCGCGCGTTCTGCCAAAAGCACCATTTGCATGCCTATCGTGTGGTTTTGCAGAAAACTGCGTCCGCGTCTACCAAAAGATGCATGCGCATGCTTAAAACGCGTTTTGGCACAAATCCATGTGCGGGTGCTAAAAAGAGCAGCATCGGCATGCTTTTCACGTCGTTTGGTAGAAATCCACACGCGCGTTCTGCCAAAAGCACCATTTGCATGCCTATCGTGTGGTTTTGCAGAAAACTGCGTCCGCGTCTACCAAAAGATGCATGCGCATGCTTAAAACGCGCTTTGGCATAAATCCATGTGCGGATGTTAAAAAGAGCAGCATCGGCATGCTTTTCACGTCGTTTGGTAGAAATCCACACGCGCGTTCTGCCAAAAGCACCATTTGCATGCATATCGTGTGGTTTTGCAGAAAACTGCGTCCGCGTCTACCAAAAGATGCATGTGCATGCTAAAAACGCGTTTTGGCACAAATCCATGTGCGGGTGCTAAAAAGAGCAGCATCGGCATGCTTTTCACGTCGTTTGGTAGAAATCCACAAGCGCGTTCTGCCAAAAGCACCATTTGCATGCCTATCGTGTGGTTTTGCAGAAAACTGCGTCCGCGTCTACCAAAAGATGCATGTGCATGCTAAAAACGCGTTTTGGCACAAATCCATGTGCGGATGTTAAAAAGAGCAGCATCGGCATGCTTTTCACGTCGTTTGGTAGAAATCCACACGCGCGTTCTGCCAAAAGCACCATTTGCATGCATATCGTGTGGTTTTGCAGAAAACTGCGTCCGCGTCTACCAAAAGATGCATGTGCATGCTAAAAACGCGTTTTGGCACAAATCCATGTGCGGATGTTAAAAAGAGCAGCATCGGCATGCTTTTCACGTCGTTTGGTAGAAATCCACACGCGCGTTCTGCCAAAAGCACCATTTGCATGCATATCGTGTGGTTTTGCAGAAAACTGCGTCCGCGTCTACCAAAAGATGCATGTGCATGCTAAAAACGCGTTTTGGCACAAATCTATGTGCGGATGTTAAAAAGAGCAACATCGGCATGCTTTTCACGTCGTTTGGTAGAAATCCACGCGCGCGTTCTGCCAAAAGCACCATTTGCATGCCTATCGTGTGGTTTTGCAGAAAACTGCGTCCGCGTCTACCAAAAGATGCATGCGCATGCTTAAAACGCGTTTTGGCACAAATCCATGTGCGGGTGCTAAAAAGAGCAGCATCGGCATGCTTTTCACGTCGTTTGGTAGAAATCCACACGCGCGTTCTGCCAAAAGCACCATTTGCATGCCAATCGTGTGGTTTTGCAGAAAACTGCGTCCGCGTCTACCAAAAGATGCATGCGCATGCTTAAAACGCGTTTTGGCACAAATCCATGTGCGGATGTTAAAAAGAGCAGCATCGGCGTGCTTTTCACGTCGTTTGGTAGAAATCCACACGCGCGTTCTGCCAAAAGCACCATTTGCATGCATATCGTGTGGTTTTGCAGAAAACTGCGTCCGCGTCTACCAAAAGATGCATGTGCATGCTAAAAACGCGTTTTGGCACAAATCCATGTGCGGATGTTAAAAAGAGCAGCATCGGCATGCTTTTCACGTCGTTTGGTAGAAATCCACACGCGCGTTCTGCCAAAAGCACCATTTGCATGCATATCGTGTGGTTTTGCAGAAAACTGCGTCCGCGTCTACCAAAAGATGCATGTGCATGCTAAAAACGCGTTTTGGCACAAATCCATGTGCGGATGTTAAAAAGAGCAGCATCGGCATGCTTTTCACGTCGTTTGGTAGAAATCCACGCGCGCGTTCTGCCAAAAGCACCATTTGCATGCCTATCGTGTGGTTTTGCAGAAAACTGCGTCCGCGTCTACCAAAAGATGCATGCGCATGCTTAAAACGCGTTTTGGCACAAATCCATGTGCGGATGTTAAAAAGAGCAGCATCGGCATGCTTTTCACGTCGTTTGGTAGAAATCCACACGCGCGTTCTGCCAAAAGCACCATTTGCATGCATATCGTGTGGTTTTGCAGAAAACTGCGTCCGCGTCTACCAAAAGATGCATGTGCATGCTAAAAACGCGTTTTGGCACAAATCCATGTGCGGATGTTAAAAAGAGCAGCATCGGCATGCTTTTCACGTCGTTTGGTAGAAATCCACACGCGCGTTCTGCCAAAAGCACCATTTGCATGCATATCGTGTGGTTTTGCAGAAAACTGCGTCCGCGTCTACCAAAAGATGCATGTGCATGCTAAAAACGCGTTTTGGCACAAATCCATGTGCGGATGTTAAAAAGAGCAGCATCGGCATGCTTTTCACGTCGTTTGGTAGAAATCCACGCGCGCGTTCTGCCAAAAGCACCATTTGCATGCCTATCGTGTGGTTTTGCAGAAAACTGCGTCCGCGTCTACCAAAAGATGCATGCGCATGCTTAAAACGCGTTTTGGCACAAATCCATGTGCGGGTGCTAAAAAGAGCAGCATCGGCATGCTTTTCACGTCGTTTGGTAGAAATCCACACGCGCGTTCTGCCAAAAGCACCATTTGCATGATTATCGTGTGGTTTTGCAGAAAACTGCGTCCGCGTCTACCAAAAGATGCATGCGCATGCTTAAAACGCGTTTTGGCACAAATCCATGTGCGGATGTTAAAAAGAGCAGCATCGGCATGCTTTTCACGTCGTTTGGTAGAAATCCACACGGCGTTCTGCCAAAAGCACCATTTGCATGCATATCGTGTGGTTTTGCAGAAAACTGCGTCCGCGTCTACCAAAAGATGCATGTGCATGCTAAAAACGCGTTTTGGCACAAATCCATGTGCGGATGTTAAAAAGAGCAGCATCGGCATGCTTTTCACGTCGTTTGGTAGAAATCCACACGCGCGTTCTGCCAAAAGCACCATTTGCATGCATATCGTGTGGTTTTGCAGAAAACTGCGTCCGCGTCTACCAAAAGATGCATGCGCATGCTTAAAACGCGCTTTGGCACAAATACATGTGCGGATGTTAAAAAGAGCAGCATCGGCATGCTTTTCACGTCGTTTGGTAGACATCCACACGCGCGTTCTGCCAAAAGCACCATTTGCATGCCTATCGTGTGGTTTTGCAGAAAACTGCGTCCGCGTCTACCAAAAGATGCATGCGCATGCTTAAAACGCGTTTTGGCACAAATCCATGTGCGGATGTTAAAAAGAGCAGCATCGGCATGCTTTTCACGTCGTTTGGTAGAAATCCACGCGCGCGTTCTGCCAAAAGCACCATTTGCATGCATATCGTGTGGTTTTGCAGAAAACTGCGTCTTCGTCTACCAAAAGATGCATGTGCATGCTAAAAACGCGTTTTGGCACAAATCCATGTGCGGATGTTAAAAAGAGCAGCATCGGCATGCTTTTCACGTCGTTTGGTAGAAATCCACGCGCGCGTTCTGCCAAAAGCACCATTTGCATGCCTATCGTGTGGTTTTGCAGAAAACTGCGTCCGCGTCTACCAAAAGATGCATGCGCATGCTTAAAACGCGTTTTGGCACAAATCCATGTGCGGATGTTAAAAAGAGCAGCATCGGCATGCTTTTCACGTCGTTTGGTAGAAATCCACACGCGCGTTCTGCCAAAAGCACCATTTGCATGCATATCGTGTGGTTTTGCAGAAAACTGCGTCCGCGTCTACCAAAAGATGCATGCGCATGCTTAAAACGCGCTTTGGCACAAATACATGTGCGGATGTTAAAAAGAGCAGCATCGGCATGCTTTTCACGTCGTTTGGTAGAAATCCACACGCGCGTTCTGCCAAAAGCACCATTTGCATGCCTGCATGCATATCGTGTGGTTTTGCAGAAAACTGCGTCCGCGTCTACCAAAAGATGCATGTGCATGCGAAAAACGCGTTTTGGCACAAATCCATGTGCGGGTGCTAAAAAGAGCAGCATCGGCATGCTTTTCACGTCGTTTGGTAGAAATCCACGCGCGCGTTCTGCCAAAAGCACCATTTGCATGCATATCGTGTGGTTTTGCAGAAAACTGCGTCCGCGTCTACCAAAAGATGCATGCGCATGCTTAAAACCGCGTTTTGGCACAAATCCATGTGTGGGTGCTAAAAAGAGCAGCATCGGCATGCTTTTCACGTCGTTTGGTAGAAATCCACACGCGCGTTCTGCCAAAAGCACCATTTGCATGCATATCGTGTGGTTTTGCAGAAAACTGCGTCCGCGTCTACCAAAAGATGCATGCGCATGCTTAAAACGCGTTTTGGCACAAATCCATGTGCGGATGTTAAAAAGAGCAGCATCGGCATGCTTTTCACGTCGTTTGGTAGAAATCCACGCGCGCGTTCTGCCAAAAGCACCATTTGCATGCCTATCGTGTGGTTTTGCAGAAAACTGCGTCCGCGTCTACCAAAAGATGCATGCGCATGCTTAAAACGCCTTTTGGCACAAATCCATGTGCGGATGTTAAAAAGAGCAGCATCGGCATGCTTTTCACGTCGTTTGGTAGAAATCCACACGCGCGTTCTGCGAAAAGCACCATTTGCATGCATATCGTGTGGTTTTGCAGAAAACTGCGTCCGCGTCTACCAAAAGATGCATGCGCATGCTTAAAACGCGTTTTGGCACAAATCCATGTGCGGGTGCTAAAAAGAGCAGCATCGGCATGCTTTTCACGTCGTTTGGTAGAAATCCACACGCGCGTTCTGCGAAAAGCACCATTTGCATGCATATCGTGTGGTTTTGCAGAAAACTGCGTCCGCGTCTACCAAAAGATGCATGTGCATGCGAAAAACGCGTTTTGGCACAAATCCATGTGCGGGTGCTAAAAAGAGCAGCATCGGCATGCTTTTCACGTCGTTTGGTAGAAATCCACGCGCGCGTTCTGCCAAAAGCACCATTTGCATGCATATCGTGTGGTTTTGCAGAAAACTGCGTCCGCGTCTACCAAAAGATGCATGCGCATGCTTAAAACGCGTTTTGGCACAAATCCATGTGTGGGTGCTAAAAAGAGCAGCATCGGCATGCTTTTCACGTCGTTTGGTAGAAATCCACACGCGCGTTCTGCCAAAAGCACCATTTGCATGCATATCGTGTGGTTTTGCAGAAAACTGCGTCCGCGTCTACCAAAAGATGCATGCGCATGCTTAAAACGCGTTTTGGCACAAATCCATGTGCGGATGTTAAAAAGAGCAGCATCGGCATGCTTTTCACGTCGTTTGGTAGAAATCCACGCGCGCGTTCTGCCAAAAGCACCATTTGCATGCCTATCGTGTGGTTTTGCAGAAAACTGCGTCCGCGTCTACCAAAAGATGCATGCGCATGCTTAAAACGCGTTTTGGCACAAATCCATGTGCGGATGTTAAAAAGAGCAGCATCGGCATGCTTTTCACGTCGTTTGGTAGAAATCCACACGCGCGTTCTGCGAAAAGCACCATTTGCATGCATATCGTGTGGTTTTGCAGAAAACTGCGTCCGCGTCTACCAAAAGATGCATGCGCATGCTTAAAACGCGTTTTGGCACAAATCCATGTGCGGGTGCTAAAAAGAGCAGCATCGGCATGCTTTTCACGTCGTTTGGTAGAAATCCACACGCGCGTTCTGCGAAAAGCACCATTTGCATGCATATCGTGTGGTTTTGCAGAAAACTGCGTCCGCGTCTACCAAAAGATGCATGTGCATGCGAAAAACGCGTTTTGGCACAAATCCATGTGCGGGTGCTAAAAAGAGCAGCATCGGCATGCTTTTCACGTCGTTTGGTAGAAATCCACGCGCGCGTTCTGCCAAAAGCACCATTTGCATGCATATCGTGTGGTTTTGCAGAAAACTGCGTCCGCGTCTACCAAAAGATGCATGCGCATGCTTAAAACCGCGTTTTGGCACAAATCCATGTGCGGGTGCTAAAAAGAGCAGCATCGGCATGCTTTTCACGTCGTTTGGTAGAAATCCACGCGCGCGTTCTGCCAAAAGCACCATTTGCATGCATATCGTGTGGTTTTGCAGAAAACTGCGTCCGCGTCTACCAAAAGATGCATGCGCATGCTTAAAACGCGTTTTGGCACAAATCCATGTGCGGATGTTAAAAAGAGCAGCATCGGCATGCTTTTCACGTCGTTTGGTAGAAATCCACGCGCGCGTTCTGCCAAAAGCACCATTTGCATGCCTATCGTGTGGTTTTGCAGAAAACTTCGTCCGCGTCTACCAAAAGATGCATGCGCATGCTTAAAACGCGCTTTGGCACAAATCCATGTGCGGATGTTAAAAAGAGCAGCATCGGCATGCTTTTCACGTCGTTTGGTAGAAATCCACGCGCGCGTTCTGCCAAAAGCACCATTTGCATGCATATCGTGTGGTTTTGCAGAAAACTGCGTCCGCGTCTACCAAAAGATGCATGTGCATGCGAAAAACGCGTTTTGGCACAAATCCATGTGCGGGTGCTAAAAAGAGCAGCATCGGCATGCTTTTCACGTCGTTTGGTAGAAATCCACGCGCGCGTTCTGCCAAAAGCACCATTTGCATGCATATCGTGTGGTTTTGCAGAAAACTGCGTCCGCGTCTACCAAAAGATGCATGCGCATGCTTAAAACGCGTTTTGGCACAAATCCATGTGCGGATGTTAAAAAGAGCAGCATCGGCATGCTTTTCACGTCGTTTGGTAGAAATCCACACGCGCGTTCTGCGAAAAGCACCATTTGCATGCATATCGTGTGGTTTTGCAGAAAACTGCGTCCGCGTCTACCAAAAGATGCATGCGCATGCTTAAAACGCGTTTTGGCACAAATCCATGTGCGGGTGCTAAAAAGAGCAGCATCGGCATGCTTTTCACGTCGTTTGGTAGAAATCCACACGCGCGTTCTGCGAAAAGCACCATTTGCATGCATATCGTGTGGTTTTGCAGAAAACTGCGTCCGCGTCTACCAAAAGATGCATGTGCATGCGAAAAACGCGTTTTGGCACAAATCCATGTGCGGGTGCTAAAAAGAGCAGCATCGGCATGCTTTTCACGTCGTTTGGTAGAAATCCACGCGCGCGTTCTGCCAAAAGCACCATTTGCATGCATATCGTGTGGTTTTGCAGAAAACTGCGTCCGCGTCTACCAAAAGATGCATGCGCATGCTTAAAACCGCGTTTTGGCACAAATCCATGTGCGGGTGCTAAAAAGAGCAGCATCGGCATGCTTTTCACGTCGTTTGGTAGAAATCCACGCGCGCGTTCTGCCAAAAGCACCATTTGCATGCATATCGTGTGGTTTTGCAGAAAACTGCGTCCGCGTCTACCAAAAGATGCATGCGCATGCTTAAAACGCGTTTTGGCACAAATCCATGTGCGGATGTTAAAAAGAGCAGCATCGGCATGCTTTTCACGTCGTTTGGTAGAAATCCACGCGCGCGTTCTGCCAAAAGCACCATTTGCATGCCTATCGTGTGGTTTTGCAGAAAACTTCGTCCGCGTCTACCAAAAGATGCATGCGCATGCTTAAAACGCGCTTTGGCACAAATCCATGTGCGGATGTTAAAAAGAGCAGCATCGGCATGCTTTTCACGTCGTTTGGTAGAAATCCACGCGCGCGTTCTGCCAAAAGCACCATTTGCATGCATATCGTGTGGTTTTGCAGAAAACTGCGTCCGCGTCTACCAAAAGATGCATGCGCATGCTTAAAACGCGTTTTGGCACAAATCCATGTGCGGATGTTAAAAAGAGCAGCATCGGCATGCTTTTCACGTCGTTTGGTAGAAATCCACGCGCGCGTTCTGCCAAAAGCACCATTTGCATGCATATCGTGTGGTTTTGCAGAAAACTGCGTCCGCGTCTACCAAAAGATGCATGCGCATGCTTAAAACGCGCTTTGGCACAAATCCATGTGCGGATGTTAAAAAGAGCAGCATCGGCATGCTTTTCACGTCGTTTGGTAGAAATCCACGCGCGCGTTCTGCCAAAAGCACCATTTGCATGCATATCGTGTGGTTTTGCAGAAAACTGCGTCCGCGTCTACCAAAAGATGCATGCGCATGCTTAAAACGCGTTTTGGCACAAATCCATGTGCGGGTGCTAAAAAGAGCAGCATCGGCATGCTTTTCACGTCGTTTGGTAGAAATCCACACGCGCGTTCTGCCAAAAGCACCATTTGCATGCATATCGTGTGGTTTTGCAGAAAACTGCGTCCGCGTCTACCAAAAGATGCATGCGCATGCTTAAAACGCGTTTTGGCACAAATCCATGTGCGGATGTTAAAAAGAGCAGCATCGGCATGCTTTTCACGTCGTTTGGTAGAAATCCACGCGCGCGTTCTGCCAAAAGCACCATTTGCATGCCTATCGTGTGGTTTTGCAGAAAACTGCGTCCGCGTCTACCAAAAGATGCATGCGCATGCTTAAAACGCGTTTTGGCACAAATCCATGTGCGGATGTTAAAAAGAGCAGCATCGGCATGCTTTTCACGTCGTTTGGTAGAAATCCACACGCGCGTTCTGCGAAAAGCACCATTTGCATGCATATCGTGTGGTTTTGCAGAAAACTGCGTCCGCGTCTACCAAAAGATGCATGCGCATGCTTAAAACGCGTTTTGGCACAAATCCATGTGCGGGTGCTAAAAAGAGCAGCATCGGCATGCTTTTCACGTCGTTTGGTAGAAATCCACACGCGCGATCTGCCAAAAGCACCATTTGCATGCATATCGTGTGGTTTTGCAGAAAACTGCGTCCGCGTCTACCAAAAGATGCATGTGCATGCGAAAAACGCGTTTTGGCACAAATCCATGTGCGGGTGCTAAAAAGAGCAGTATCGGCATGCTTTTCACGTCGTTTGGTAGAAATCCACGCGCGCGTTCTGCCAAAAGCACCATTTGCATGCATATCGTGTGGTTTTGCAGAAAACTGCGTCCGCGTCTACCAAAAGATGCATGCGCATTCTTAAAACGCGCTTTGGCACAAATCCATGTGCGGATGTTAAAAAGAGCAGCATCGGCATGCTTTTCACGTCGTTTGGTAGAAATCCACGCGCGCGTTCTGCCAAAAGCACCATTTGCATGCATATCGTGTGGTTTTGCAGAAAACTGCGTCCGCGTCTACCAAAAGATGCATGCGCATGCTTAAAACGCGTTTTGGCACAAATCCATGTGCGGGTGCTAAAAAGAGCAGCATCGGCATGCTTTTCACGTCGTTTGGTAGAAATCCACACGCGCGTTCTGCCAAAAGCACCATTTGCATGCGTATCGTGTGGTTTTGCAGAAAACTGCGTCCGCGTCTACCAAAAGATGCATGTGCATGCTAAAAACGCGTTTTGGCACAAATCCATGTGCGGGTGCTAAAAAGAGCAGCATCGGCATGCTTTTCACGTCGTTTGGTAGAAATCCACGCGCGCGTTCTGCCAAAAGCACCATTTGCATGCATATCGTGTGGTTTTGCAGAAAACTGCGTCCGCGTCTACCAAAAGATGCATGCGCATGCTTAAAACGCGTTTTGGCACAAATGCATGTGCGGATGTTAAAAAGAGCAGCATCGGGATGCTTTTCACGTCGTTTGGTAGAAATCCACGCGCGCGTTCTGCCAAAAGCACCATTTGCATGCATATCGTGTGGTTTTGCAGAAAACTGCGTCCGCGTCTACCAAAAGATGCATGCGCATGCTTAAAACGCGTTTTGGCACAAATCCATGTGCGGGTGCTAAAAAGAGCAGCATCGGCATGCTTTTCACGTCGTTTGGTAGAAATCCACACGCGCGTTCTGCCAAAAGCACCATTTGCATGCATATCGTGTGGTTTTGCAGAAAACTGCGTCCGCGTCTACCAAAAGATGCATGTGCATGCTAAAAACGCGTTTTGGCACAAATCCATGTGCGGGTGCTAAAAAGAGCAGCATCGGCATGCTTTTCAAGTCGTTTGGTAGAAATCCACGCGCGCGTTCTGCCAAAAGCACCATTTGCATGCCTATCGTGTGGTTTTGCAGAAAACTGCGTCCGCGTCTACCAAAAGATGCATGCGCATGCTTAAAACGCGTTTTGGCACAAATCCATGTGCGGATGTTAAAAAGAGCAGCATCGGCATGCTTTTCACGTCGTTTGGTAGAAATCCACACGCGCGTTCTGCGAAAAGCACCATTTGCATGCATATCGTGTGGTTTTGCAGAAAACTGCGTCCGCGTCTACCAAAAGATGCATGCGCATGCTTAAAACGCGTTTTGGCACAAATCCATGTGCGGGTGCTAAAAAGAGCAGCATCGGCATGCTTTTCACGTCGTTTGGTAGAAATCCACACGCGCGATCTGCCAAAAGCACCATTTGCATGCATATCGTGTGGTTTTGCAGAAAACTGCGTCCGCGTCTACCAAAAGATGCATGTGCATGCGAAAAACGCGTTTTGGCACAAATCCATGTGCGGGTGCTAAAAAGAGCAGCATCGGCATGCTTTTCACGTCGTTTGGTAGAAATCCACGCGCGCGTTCTGCCAAAAGCACCATTTGCATGCATATCGTGTGGTTTTGCAGAAAACTGCGTCCGCGTCTACCAAAAGATGCATGCGCATTCTTAAAACGCGCTTTGGCACAAATCCATGTGCGGATGTTAAAAAGAGCAGCATCGGCATGCTTTTCACGTCGTTTGGTAGAAATCCACGCGCGCGTTCTGCCAAAAGCACCATTTGCATGCATATCGTGTGGTTTTGCAGAAAACTGCGTCCGCGTCTACCAAAAGATGCATGCGCATGCTTAAAACGCGTTTTGGCACAAATCCATGTGCGGGTGCTAAAAAGAGCAGCATCGGCATGCTTTTCACGTCGTTTGGTAGAAATCCACACGCGCGTTCTGCCAAAAGCACCATTTGCATGCGTATCGTGTGGTTTTGCAGAAAACTGCGTCCGCGTCTACCAAAAGATGCATGTGCATGCTAAAAACGCGTTTTGGCACAAATCCATGTGCGGGTGCTAAAAAGAGCAGCATCGGCATGCTTTTCACGTCGTTTGGTAGAAATCCACGCGCGCGTTCTGCCAAAAGCACCATTTGCATGCATATCGTGTGGTTTTGCAGAAAACTGCGTCCGCGTCTACCAAAAGATGCATGCGCATGCTTAAAACGCGTTTTGGCACAAATCCATGTGCGGATGTTAAAAAGAGCAGCATCGGGATGCTTTTCACGTCGTTTGGTAGAAATCCACGCGCGCGTTCTGCCAAAAGCACCATTTGCATGCATATCGTGTGGTTTTGCAGAAAACTGCGTCCGCGTCTACCGAAAGATGCATGCGCATGCTTAAAACGCGTTTTGGCACAAATCCATGTGCGGATGTTAAAAAGAGCAGCATCGGCATGCTTTTCACGTCGTTTGGTAGAAATCCACGCGCGCGTTCTGCCAAAAGCACCATTTGCATGCATATCGTGTGGTTTTGCAGAAAACTGCGTCCGCGTCTACCAAAAGATGCATGTGCATGCTAAAAACGCGTTTTGGCACAAATCCATGTGCGGGTGCTAAAAAGAGCAGCATCGGCATGCTTTTCACGTCGTTTGGTAGAAATCCACGCGCGCGTTCTGCCAAAAGCACCATTTGCATGCATATCGTGTGGTTTTGCAGAAAACTGCGTCCGCGTCTACCAAAAGATGCATGCGCATGCTTAAAACGCGTTTTGGCACAAATCCATGTGCGGATGTTAAAAAGAGCAGCATCGGGATGCTTTTCACGTCGTTTGGTAGAAATCCACGCGCGCGTTCTGCCAAAAGCACCATTTGCATGCATATCGTGTGGTTTTGCAGAAAACTGCGTCCGCGTCTACCAAAAGATGCATGCGCATGCTTAAAACGCGTTTTGGCACAAATCCATGTGCGGGTGCTAAAAAGAGCAGCATCGGCATGCTTTTCACGTCGTTTGGTAGAAATCCACACGCGCGTTCTGCCAAAAGCACCATTTGCATGCATATCGTGTGGTTTTGCAGAAAACTGCGTCCGCGTCTACCAAAAGATGCATGTGCATGCTAAAAACGCGTTTTGGCACAAATCCATGTGCGGGTGCTAAAAAGAGCAGCATCGGCATGCTTTTCACGTCGTTTGGTAGAAATCCACGCGCGCGTTCTGCCAAAAGCACCATTTGCATGCATATCGTGTGGTTTTGCAGAAAACTGCGTCCGCGTCTACCAAAAGATGCATGCGCATGCTTAAAACGCGTTTTGGCACAAATCCATGTGCGGATGTTAAAAAGAGCAGCATCGGCATGCTTTTCACGTCGTTTGGTAGAAATCCACGCGCGCGTTCTGCCAAAAGCACCATTTGCATGCATATCGTGTGGTTTTGCAGAAAACTGCGTCCGCGTCTACCAAAAGATGCATGCGCATGCTTAAAACGCGTTTTGGCACAAATCCATGTGCGGGTGCTAAAAAGAGCAGCATCGGCATGCTTTTCACGTCGTTTGGTAGAAATCCACACGCGCGATCTGCCAAAAGCACCATTTGCATGCATATCGTGTGGTTTTGCAGAAAACTGCGTCCGCGTCTACCAAAAGATGCATGTGCATGCGAAAAACGCGTTTTGGCACAAATCCATGTGCGGGTGCTAAAAAGAGCAGCATCGGCATGCTTTTCACGTCGTTTGGTAGAAATCCACGCGCGCGTTCTGCCAAAAGCACCATTTGCATGCATATCGTGTGGTTTTGCAGAAAACTGCGTCCGCGTCTACCAAAAGATGCATGCGCATTCTTAAAACGCGCTTTGGCACAAATCCATGTGCGGATGGTAAAAAGAGCAGCATCGGCATGCTTTTCACGTCGTTTGGTAGAAATCCACGCGCGCGTTCTGCCAAAAGCACCATTTGCATGCATATCGTGTGGTTTTGCAAAAAACTGCGTCCGCGTCTACCAAAAGATGCATGCGCATGCTTAAAACGCGTTTTGGCACAAATCCATGTGCGGGTGCTAAAAAGAGCAGACGGCATGCTTTTCACGTCGTTTGGTAGAAATCCACACGCGCGTTCTGCCAAAAGCACCATTTGCATGCGTATCGTGTGGTTTTGCAGAAAACTGCGTCCGCGTCTACCAAAAGATGCATGTGCATGCTAAAAACGCGTTTTGGCACAAATCCATGTGCGGGTGCTAAAAAGAGCAGCATCGGCATGCTTTTCACGTCGTTTGGTAGAAATCCACGCGCGCGTTCTGCCAAAAGCACCATTTGCATGCATATCGTGTGGTTTTGCAGAAAACTGCGTCCGCGTCTACCAAAAGATGCATGCGCATGCTTAAAACGCGTTTTGGCACAAATCCATGTGCGGATGTTAAAAAGAGCAGCATCGGGATGCTTTTCACGTCGTTTGGTAGAAATCCACGCGCGCGTTCTGCCAAAAGCACCATTTGCATGCATATCGTGTGGTTTTGCAGAAAACTGCGTCCGCGTCTACCGAAAGATGCATGCGCATGCTTAAAACGCGTTTTGGCACAAATCCATGTGCGGATGTTAAAAAGAGCAGCATCGGCATGCTTTTCACGTCGTTTGGTAGAAATCCACGCGCGCGTTCTGCCAAAAGCACCATTTGCATGCATATCGTGTGGTTTTGCAGAAAACTGCGTCCGCGTCTACCAAAAGATGCATGCGCATGCTTAAAACGCGCTTTGGCACAAATCCATGTGCGGATGTTAAAAAGAGCAGCATCGGCATGCTTTTCACGTCGTTTGGTAGAAATCCACGCGCGCGTTCTGCCAAAAGCACCATTTGCATGCATATCGTGTGGTTTTGCAGAAAACTGCGTCCGCGTCTACCAAAAGATGCATGCGCATGCTTAAAACGCGTTTTGGCACAAATCCATGTGCGGGTGCTAAAAAGAGCAGCATCGGCATGCTTTTCACGTCGTTTGGTAGAAATCCACACGCGCGTTCTGCCAAAAGCACCATTTGCATGCATATCGTGTGGTTTTGCAGAAAACTGCGTCCGCGTCTACCAAAAGATGCATGTGCATGCTAAAAACGCGTTTTGGCACAAATCCATGTGCGGGTGCTAAAAAGAGCAGCATCGGCATGCTTTTCACGTCGTTTGGTAGAAATCCACGCGCGCGTTCTGCCAAAAGCAACATTTGCATGCCTATCGTGTGGTTTTGCAGAAAACTGCGTCCGCGTCTACCAAAAGATGCATGCGCATGCTTAAAACGCGTTTTGGCACAAATCCATGTGCGGATGTTAAAAAGAGCAGCATCGGCATGCTTTTCACGTCGTTTGGTAGAAATCCACACGCGCGTTCTGCGAAAAGCACCATTTGCATGCATATCGTGTGGTTTTGCAGAAAACTGCGTCCGCGTCTACCAAAAGATGCATGTGCATGCGAAAAACGCGTTTTGGCACAAATCCATGTGCGGGTGCTAAAAAGAGCAGCATCGGCATGCTTTTCACGTCGTTTGGTAGAAATCCACGCGCGCGTTCTGCCAAAAGCACCATTTGCATGCATATCGTGTGGTTTTGCAGAAAACTGCGTCCGCGTCTACCAAAAGATGCATGCGCATGCTTAAAACCGCGTTTTGGCACAAATCCATGTGCGGGTGCTAAAAAGAGCAGCATCGGCATGCTTTTCACGTCGTTTGGTAGAAATCCACGCGCGCGTTCTGCCAAAAGCACCATTTGCATGCATATCGTGTGGTTTTGCAGAAAACTGCGTCCGCGTCTACCAAAAGATGCATGCGCATGCTTAAAACGCGTTTTGGCACAAATCCATGTGCGGATGTTAAAAAGAGCAGCATCGGCATGCTTTTCACGTCGTTTGGTAGAAATCCACGCGCGCGTTCTGCCAAAAGCACCATTTGCATGCCAATCGTGTGGTTTTGCAGAAAACTTCGTCCGCGTCTACCAAAAGATGCATGCGCATGCTTAAAACGCGCTTTGGCACAAATCCATGTGCGGATGTTAAAAAGAGCAGCATCGGCATGCTTTTCACGTCGTTTGGTAGAAATCCACGCGCGCGTTCTGCCAAAAGCACCATTTGCATGCATATCGTGTGGTTTTGCAGAAAACTGCGTCCGCGTCTACCAAAAGATGCATGCGCATGCTTAAAACGCGTTTTGGCACAAATCCATGTGCGGATGTTAAAAAGAGCAGCATCGGCATGCTTTTCACGTCGTTTGGTAGAAATCCACGCGCGCGTTCTGCCAAAAGCACCATTTGCATGCATATCGTGTGGTTTTGCAGAAAACTGCGTCCGCGTCTACCAAAAGATGCATGCGCATGCTTAAAACGCGCTTTGGCACAAATCCATGTGCGGATGTTAAAAAGAGCAGCATCGGCATGCTTTTCACGTCGTTTGGTAGAAATCCACGCGCGCGTTCTGCCAAAAGCACCATTTGCATGCATATCGTGTGGTTTTGCAGAAAACTGCGTCCGCGTCTACCAAAAGATGCATGCGCATGCTTAAAACGCGTTTTGGCACAAATCCATGTGTGGGTGCTAAAAAGAGCAGCATCGGCATGCTTTTCACGTCGTTTGGTAGAAATCCACACGCGCGTTCTGCCAAAAGCACCATTTGCATGCATATCGTGTGGTTTTGCAGAAAACTGCGTCCGCGTCTACCAAAAGATGCATGCGCATGCTTAAAACGCGTTTTGGCACAAATCCATGTGCGGATGTTAAAAAGAGCAGCATCGGCATGCTTTTCACGTCGTTTGGTAGAAATCCACGCGCGCGTTCTGCCAAAAGCACCATTTGCATGCCTATCGTGTGGTTTTGCAGAAAACTGCGTCCGCGTCTACCAAAAGATGCATGCGCATGCTTAAAACGCCTTTTGGCACAAATCCATGTGCGGATGTTAAAAAGAGCAGCATCGGCATGCTTTTCACGTCGTTTGGTAGAAATCCACACGCGCGTTCTGCGAAAAGCACCATTTGCATGCATATCGTGTGGTTTTGCAGAAAACTGCGTCCGCGTCTACCAAAAGATTGCATGCGCATGCTTAAAACGCGTTTTGGCACAAATCCATGTGCGGGTGCTAAAAAGAGCAGCATCGGCATGCCTTTTCACGTCGTTTGGTAGAAATCCACACGCGCGTTCTGCGAAAGCACCATTTGCATGCATATCGTGTGGTTTTTGCAGAAAACTGCGTCCGCGTCTACCAAAAGATGCATGTGCATGCGAAAAACGCGTTTTGGCACAAAATCCATGTGCGGGTGCTAAAAAGAGCAGCATCGGCATGCTTTTTCACGTCGTTTGGTAGAAATCCACGCGCGCGTTCTGCCAAAAAGCACCATTTGCATGCATATCGTGTGGTTTTGCAGAAAACTGCGTCCGCGTCTACCAAAAGATGCATGCGCATGCTTAAAAACGCGTTTTGGCACAAATCCATGTGGGGTGCTAAAAAGAGCAGCATCGGCATGCTTTTCACGTCGTTTGGTAGAAATCCCACACGCGCGTTCTGCCAAAAGCACCATTTGCATGCATATCGTGTGGTTTTGCAGAAAAACTGCGTCCCGCGTCTACCAAAAGATGCATGCGCATGCTTAAAACGCGTTTTTGGCACAAATCCATGTGCGGATGTTAAAAAGAGCAGCATCGGCATGCTTTTCCACGTCGTTTGGTAGAAATCCACGCGCGCGTTCTGCCAAAAAGCACCATTTGCATGCCTATCGTGTGGTTTTGCAGAAAACTGCGTCCGCGTCTACCCAAAAGATGCATGCGCATGCTTAAAACGCGTTTTGGCACAAATCCATGTGCGGATGTTAAAAAGAGCAGCATCGGCATGCTTTCTCACGTCGTTTGGTAGAAATCCACACGCGCGTTCTGCGAAAAGCACCATTTGCATGCATATCGTGTGGTTTTGCAGAAAACTGCGTCCGCGTCTACCAAAAGATGCATGCGCATGCTTAAAAACGCGTTTTGGCACAAATCCATGTGCGGGTGCTAAAAAGAGCAGCATCGGCATGCTTTTCACGTCGTTTTGGTAGAAATCCACACGCGCGTTCTGCGAAAAGCACCATTTGCATGCATATCGTGTGGTTTTGCAGAAAACTGCGTCCGCGTCTACCAAAAGATGCATGTGCATGCGAAAAACGCGTTTTGGCACAAATCCATGTGCGGGTGCTAAAAAGAGCAGCATCGGCATGCTTTTCACGTCGTTTGGTAGAAATCCACGCGCGCGTTCTGCCAAAAGCACCATTTGCATGCATATCGTGTGGTTTTGCAGAAAACTGCGTCCGCGTCTACCAAAAGATGCATGCGCATGCTTAAAAACCGCGTTTTGGGCACAAATCCATGTGCGGGTGCTAAAAAGAGCAGCATCGGCATGCTTTTCACGTCGTTTGGTAGAATCCACGCGCGCGTTCTGCCAAAAGCACCATTTGCATGCATAAAAACTGCGTCCGCGTCTACCAAAAGATGCATG